>NC_140579.1:777508658-777749658 GCF_964204655.1 Triturus cristatus | reverse complement strand
GTAAGGCTAGGCAACCTAGAGAGAGTGGGTCTATACCCACTGGTGGCAGCATTGTCCCTAAGGACAAAGATAGGGTCTTTGATAATAGGAACCTGTCTAAGGTTGTGCCCCCCTACAAAAGTGGGGATGATATCCACAAATGGATAACTGCTCTTGAGAGAGCCTGCAAAGTACAGCAGGTTCCTGAAGACCAGTGGGCAGCAATCCTCTGGCTCTCCTTTGAAGGAAGAGGCAGAGACAGACTCCTCACTGTTAGAGAAGAGGATGTCAGAAATTACAGAGTCCTGAAGAGTGTTCTGGTTGATGGGTTAGGCTTAACCACTGAACAGTACAGGTTAATGTTCAGAGGCACCCAAAAGACACAGACTCAGGACTGGTCTGAATACATTGAATGTGCCACTAAGGCTTTGGAGGGTTGGTTGCTGGGAAGTAAGGTATCTGATTTTACAGGATTGTATAATTTGATGATGAGAGAACAGATTTTAAATAACTGTCAAAACCAGCAACTGCATCAACACTTGGTTGACTCTGATCTGACCTCTCCCCAAGAATTGGGAAAGAAGGCAGACAAATGGGTCAGAACCAGGGTTAAGCAAAAGAACCAGAACCAGGGCCAAGGGGGTGATCAGAAGAAAACAGACCAAAAGGGTGGAGATCAGAAATCTAAAGACCAGAAGTCTTCAACAGGGCCCCAAACTACTGCTAAGGAGGGTGGGTCTCAACAACAAACTAAGGGAAAGAAGAAAGAAGGTCAAAAGAAACCCTGGTGCAATCATTGCAAGAATACAACTCACTGGACTAGTGATTGTAAGAAGGGTGGAGCCCCCAACACTGTTGCCCCTAAGGCACCTGCTCCCAGTACTACTGTTAGCAGTGTTGGTCCCCAGACAAAGGGTGTAGTGGGAATCACTATGGGAACTGAAGGAGATTCTGACTTAGACAGAACCCTGACACAGGCAGTCTTGATCTGTGATGGGGACATTGATTTGTCCCTGACTGTGAGCCCCAGTAACCTGGGCAAGTACAGACAGACTCCTTTAATAAATGAAAAAGTGGCTCAAGCCTACAGGGACACATGTGCCAGTGTCACTATGGTGACACCAGGCTTTGTGGAACCTGGACAGTACATACCAGGTGAGAATTACCTGGTGACCAATGCCAGCAATGCCACTACTTCACATAGTGTGGCAGTTGTTAACTTCTCATGGGGAGGGGTAACTGGCCTCAAAAGGGTTGTGGTTAGTGCAGACCTCCCAGTAGAATGTTTGTTGGGCAATGACCTAGAGAGTTCTCTATGGTCAGAAGTGGAGTACAGGACTCATGCAGAGATGTTAGGTATATCATCACATGTCCTTGCTGTGACCAGGTCACAGGCCAAAAAGGGCCTCACTGAACCTCAGGTCTTGGATCCTGGAACAATGGACCAAGCACCTACCAAGAAGAAGAACAGGAGGGTCAAGGCTGTGCCTCTCCCCCCTGCCTCAGAGTGATGATCAGCCTTCCCAGGGAGCTGATCTAGAGGACCCTGAAGGAACTGTCCCTGAAGAGCTTGAACCTGATCAGGTTGAGTTTCTGGGGACAGGGGGACCTTCAAGGGCTGACTTGAGGCAGGCTCAGTTATCCTGTCCCTCTCTTGAACCCCTCAGACAGCTGGCTGCTGCTGAGGCTGCTGGGAATGTTTAAGGTACCCATAAAGTGTATTGGGATGAAGGGCTCCTTTATTCAGAGGCTAGAGACCCCAAGCCTGGTGCTACCAGGAGGTTGGTTATACCTCTGCAATTTAGGGGCTTCCTTCTAACCTTGGCCGATGATATTCCTTTAGCAGGACACTTAGGCCAGAACAAGACTTGGGACAGGCTTGTCCCTCACTTTCACTGGCCTCACATGAATGAAGATACAAAGGAGTTTTGTCGCTCCTGTGTGACCTGCCAAGCCAGTGGCAAATCAGGTGGCACAACAAAGGCTCCCCTAATACCACTACCTGTGGTGGGGGTCCCCTTTGAAAGAGTGGGAATAGATATAGTGGGTCCCATGGATCCTCCCACTGCATCTGGGCACAGATTTATACTGGTGGTAGTGGATCATGCCACCAGGTATCCAGAGGCAATTCCCCTTAAGATCACTACAGCACCTGTTGTGGCCAGGGCCCTGCTGGGAGTATTCTCCAGAGTGGGGTTTCCTAAGGAGGTAGTTTCTGACAGAGGTACCGACTTCATGTCAGGATACTTGACAGCTATGTGGAAGGAATGTGGTGTCAACTACAAGATCACCACCCCTTATCACCCACAATGCAATGGGCTTGTTGAGAGATTCAACAAGACCCTAAAGGGTATGATCAAAGGATTACCTGAAAAGCTCAGGCGAAGATGGGACATCCTTCTACCCTGCCTTCTGTTTGCTTATAGAGAGGTCCCACAAAAAGGAGTTGGCTACAGCTCCTTTGAATTGTTGTTTGGGCACCCTGTAAGAGGCCCACTGTGTTTAGTGAAGGAAGGATGGGAGTTACCTCTCAAAAAGCCTAAGCAAGACATAGTGGACTATGTACTTGGTCTCCGCTCCAGGATGGCTGAGTATATGGAGAAGGCATCCAAAAACCTTGAGGCAAGCCAGGCCTTACAGAAAGCTTGGCATGACCAAAAGGCTGTCTTGGTTGAGTTTCAGCCAGGACAGAAGGTATGGGTGTTGGAGCCAGTGGCCCCAGCAGCACTCCAAGACAAATGGTCTGGACCCCATATAATCCTGGAAAAGAAGGGAGAGGTCACCTACTTGGTAGACCTAGGAACTCCCAGGAGTCCCCACAGGGTACTCCATGTTAACAGGCTTAAAGCATATGTTGACAGGGCAGACATGGGCTTGCTCATGGCTACAGATGAGGGACCGGAGGAAGAGAGTGACCCTCTCCCAGACCTGTTGTCTCAGAACCCTGAAGATGGCTCAGTTGAAGGAGTGACCCTTGGAGGCAACCTCACTGCCCATCAGCAGACTGAATGTAGACAGGTTCTACACTCATTTTCACATATGTTTTCCTTGATACCTAGTCAAACTGACTGGTGTACCCATGTGGTGGACACTGGTGACAGTCTGCCTGTAAAGAACATGCTTTACAGACAACCTGACCACGTCAGGGACTGTATAAAGGCTGAGGTACATAAAATGCTGGAATTAGGTGTCATTGAACCCCCAGAGAGCCCCTGGGCTAGCCCAGTGGTTCTGGTCCCCAAACCTCACACCAAAGATGGCAAGAGAGAGATGAGGTTCTGTGTGGACTACAGGGGTCTCAATGCTGTCACCAGGACAGATGGACACCCTATTCCAAGGGCAGATGAGCTCATAGACAAACTAGCTTCTGCAAAGTTTTTGAGCACATTTGACTTGACAGCTGGCTATTGGCAAATCAGATTAGCTGAGGAGTCTAAGGCCAAAACAGCATTCTCAACCCCAGGTGGGCACTACCAGTTTGTGGTGATGCCCTTTGGTCTGAAGAATGCACCTGCCACCTTCCAAAGGCTGGTGAACCAAGTCCTTACTGGGTTGGATGACTTTTGCGCAGCATATCTTGATGACATTGCTGTCTTTAGCTCCACCTGGGAGGATCACCTGATCCACCTGAAGAAGGCTCTTGAGGCTCTGCAAAGGGCAGGCCTCACTATCAAGGCTACTAAGTGCCAGATAGGGCAGAGTAAGGTTGTATATTTGGGCCACCTTGTAGGTGGAGGCCAAGTTCAACCACTGGAGAGTAAGATACAATCCATCAAGGACTGGTCTCCTCCAACCACCCAGACTCAAGTTCGAGCTTTCTTGGGCTTGACTGGGTACTACAGGAAGTTTGTTAAGAACTATGGGTCCATTGTGACTCCTCTTAATGATCTGACATCCAAGAAGATGCCCAAAAAGGTTCAGTGGACAGTAAGCTGTCAAAAGGCATTTGATGACCTGAAGGAGGCCATGTGCTCTGCACCTATCCTGAAAAGTCCTGACTACTCCAAAGAGTTTATTGTCCAAACAGATGCTTCTGAGTTGGGCGTGGGAGCTGTGCTGTCACAACTTAATGTAGATGGTCAAGACCAACCCATTGCTTTTATTAGCAGAAGGTTGACCCCCAGAGAGAAGAATTGGTCAGTGTTGGACTTGGCCCTTTTTGCAGGGTCATCCCTAAACTTTTTGCCTTCCTCCTGTATATTTTCTGACCTGTTGTTGGCTGTTTTATGACTCTGGGCACCTTACCACTGCTGACCAGTGGTAAGGTGCATATGCTCTCCCTATGGTAATATGTATACATTGATTGGTGTCCATGTTTGGCTTATTCGGTTTACTATCAGCCCCTAGTAAAGTGCACCAGGAGTGCCAGGGCTTGTAAATGCGAATGCTGCTGGTGGGCCTGCAGCACTGGTTGTGCCACCCACAGAAGCGGCCTTGTAAAATGTGTCTAGGGTCTGCCACTGCAGAACCTGCGTGCAGTCTGGTACTGTCATGCTGGCTGGGCAAGTGCACACACTTGCCAGCCTCCAAACCTTCCCTTTGCCTCATGTTAGTCACCCCTATGGTAGGCCCACGGGCAGGGTGCATTGTAGGTGTAAGGTAGGACAAGCCCTGAGTGTGTGGCATGTCCTAATAGTGAATTACAGCCATTTTCGTTTTTCACTATTGAAGGCTACCTGCTCTCCATAGGCCAGAATGGGGTGCTGGAGTCACTACACGCTGTGACCCCAGTGGACTCATAGAGCATGGTAGAATGTCAAGTTTAGTATGCCTGAACTCAGAATAATAAAATACTTCTTTTAGTAAAGTTTATTTTAATATCCTGCGTTTGTAAATACTACTTTTAGAAAGTTAGTATTTACTGACCTGGCCATTTCAGTCCGCCTCTGCTGTGTGTGTGTGTTCTGCCTAGCAACAGTAAGGAGCAGGGTTGGGGAATCCCCAGAGACAGGTTGGCTGCCAGGTGGTGGGTAGAGAGATGACACCAGGATGGGTGGGAGGAGTACACCTTGACTCTTGAATAGACCTGTGCTCTGCCACCACAAAGCCGGCGCCGCCCCCTGTGGAGCGGCTGATGTCTCTGCCCTGCTGCTGAAAGGAAAGAGCAGAGTCACCATAACAAAGTGCTCCAGAACTGGACTGAGCCAGGCCCAGGCCCCCTGGCGCTAAAGAACAAAAGAATCATGGTATAAAAGTAGGAGCCTGGCTCCTAAGAAATCAGAATCCTGTTTCACCACAAAGAACCTCTGCCCGACTAGAAGGAGAAGAAGACGCTGGAAGGACTGGCCTGCTGCTTGCCTTGCTGAGAAAGGAGAGGAAGAGACTTGCTGAAAAGACTTTGCTGCTTTGTGCTTTAAACATTCTCCAAGGGCTTGATCTGAGCTTGCCCCCTGAACAGAACCCCAGGACCAGTGGGTTCTTTGTGCCTTTGCTCGTCCTGAAACTCGAGCCGTGTGTGTATCCCGCTTGAGGAAGACTGCGCCCCTCATCGCCCCTCCTAGGGCTGTGACACTCGGGAGCAAGCCTGCCTTTGTCCCCCTTGAGAGCCTCGCTCCTACCGGAGTCGCCCTCTACCCCAGGCTAGGCCGCCGGCACCTCTGCCACCGCCTGCTATTGGAGCGCGCTGAAGCGCTATCACCCCTCCCGCCGGAATTCTTGTCCGACGATCGTGATCCCCGCCGGGTCCCCAGCTGCACGGACCGTGCCCTGTGACCCCGCTTCGCGATCTCGCCCTGAGATCAGGCCGCGCCGCCCCTGCTGAGGAGACCCCCGCACTGCCGTGCTGAGGGTCGTGGGCCGCGCCTGCCTGACTACACGCACCTGCTCAAGAGGATCCAAAGGTGCCCTATCACTGCGGAGTCGCACCCTCCCGTGCCGACTCCCAAAAGCAACTACACGTTCTTAAGAATTCCAGTATCGGGCTCGAGGCCCGCAACGCCTTATTTCCCCGTTCGCAGGAGCCGATCTCTGTAAGTACTGGAACCACAAGTAACATTTGCGAGAGACTACAAAGTATCTAATTTGAACCTGCAAACAAAGAACATTTGCCTGCTTTACAACCTGGTGGCATAGCGAAAACGTTATTGGTCTTGTGATAAGTCTGCTGAGATATATATACCTATTTTTACATAAAGAAGCGTATTTTTCTACATATCCAAGTCTGGTGTCCGTTTCTGGGGGGATTGATGTATTTACTGTGTGGGCAATTGTAAGTGCTTAACCAACAACGCCTGAGGAATCGCCTTGGCTGCTCACGCCACGCACCTAGAGGGTGAGCAAGGGTCATTCAAAAGGGGTTATCCTGCGCCCTGACGTAGAGGAGAGGGTTCCTGCTTGACACAAGGGCAACCTTGCGCCAACCAGAGACCCCCAAGTCTAACATTGTTGGCAGCGGCTGGGATTTCGGATTTGCATTTGTAATTTGCATACAGTGAATTATTAATCACCAGATAGTGAGAGCAGACCAAGTAACGCAGCCACAGGTTTTTATTTTCTGAACTTTGTTGAGACATCGACCATTGCGACAGCCATGCCTGGCTCACTCCCTGCTGGAAGAGCACTCTCTGTGATTTCTGGAATAGATGAGGTGGATTGGGAGGAACTGGAGGGATACACAGTAGAGCAATTGAAAGGCTACAGTGTAAAACTCCGAGTTCCCCATGCTGGATTCAAGAGGAAGGTCCAGTACACCAAGGCGTTGAGAGCCTGGAAGGAGTCAAGAGACCCACAGAATGCGGGGGACATCGTCCCACCCGACAACCTTGTGGAGCCCAGCAGAGTCCTGTCCCCAGAGGAGCTGGCAGACAGGGCAGCAGACAGGGCGCATGCAATGGAGATGGCAATGTTGGCAGGACAAATGGAAATAGAGAAGAAGAAGTTGGCCTTGGAGGCACAACAACGCCAAATGGATCATGACCTAAAAATGAGGGAGTTGGATCTCAAGATCAAGAGTTTAGACCGCTCTCCCTCTGGTGGCAGCAATATTGAGTTTTACAGTGCTGAGAGAGTAGTACGCACACCCAGAGATGTGGCGCCTGACTTGAAGGAGGGGGTTAACATACACCAGGAGGTTCAAGGGCATGAGGTAGCTCCAGTAGTGCGCAGTATCCCTGAAGGGAATAGGGTAACTGGCGCAGGGGTTCATAGTCCTAGTGGAGGGAGGGACACTCTACTGACTCTAGCTGAGAGGTACAGGGAGAGGGGTTCCCCCAAAATTTAAGTCCTGGTGGGTGAGTGTGAAGACCGCCCAGAAGAGTGTGGGTTGTGGGACAGAGACAGTCAGATACTGTCTTGCCAGTATCAGGAGAGTGGCGTGGAGTACGTGTGTGAGGCACTGGATGGTAAGGTGAAGGATAGTTTGGTTAACCCTGCTAGGGGGCTGTGTGATCCAATTGTGGGAGAGCATATTGTAAGTCCCTGTTTTCCAGAGCTATGCCAACACCTGTGTGAGGGTGAGTTCTCTGACCGCAGAGAGCCCACATTGGAGGCAGACCTTTTGGTGGATTCCAGAGGGTCTGGAGAGGCATTGGGGAGTGACCCTGTGGGGAGTGGCTCAGGTATCTTCCAACCCAGAGTGGTGGAAGTGGTGCAGAGTAGCCCAGCTAGGTCCCATGGTAGCGGGAGGGACGTAGGGGCTCACGTCCTGTCTCAGTGGAGAAGGAGTGAGTGTGGGGCTGCGTGCCCCCAGGTGGCCGAAACCCAGTCTCAGAGCCTGGATGGTTCTTTAAGGGAACACCAGGCGGGGAACCTAGGCTGTCCTGATGGGCCGCCCGTTGAGGGGGATCCCCTAGTGTCTGGTGAGCTGGGAGTGTCTGTAAGCAGGCCTCCATCAGTTCTGGTGTCTGGCAGTACCGCTCCAGTTGGGAGGGTGCAGAGGTCCAGATTGAGGGGTGAGAGGGGGAAAGAGTCCCCAGTGGAAGAACGAGTGGGTCAAGGGCCAGCCAGAAGTGCTGCGTCCCCCATGAGTGACCATGGTGACACCACTTCTGTCCTGGGGGATCTTCAGGCACTGTCAGATGGACAGGGGTCGGGAGATCAGCGCCAGGCAGACTGTCACACGACACATGAGTTATGTGTCACCCTCAGGGGGGGCATGCGTGCTCCCCGGGAAGTCCTGGTGCGCCAGGCGAGCGTTCAACCGCATGGGTTGGTCCCAGGGTTGGGAAGCCAGGTTCAGGTGTTGTCTGACCTGGAGGGTGGGACTACTGTAATCAGTAGTACCCCCATGTTGCTTCTGGGGGTACCACGCCAGGTGGGAGTGGGCAGTACTCTGGAAGGGGGTGCAGAGGGAGGGAGTCCTCGCCTCTGACCCCGGCTCAACTGAAGGGTTTAGACCCTAGGTTGGAGGGCCAGGTTCAGGGTGTCCCCCCGGACCTGGACGCCCAGTTGCAGGATAGAACACCTGAACTGGTGGGCGAATTGCGCAGGACACCTGCCCCAGGTGCCCTGGCAGTTCTGGAAGAGGGTACCACTCCAGGTGGGAGGGTACAGAGCCCCAAGGAGAAGGACCGGGTGTGGGAGAGGCCACCCCAGTCTTGGGTCCAGCCGCCGGGTACAGTCCTGGGGCTGGTGCGTCAGTGTCAGGATGTCATAGTTGACCTGACAAGGGGGAGAATGGACAAAGGGAGCCAAGCACCTGGGGCTACTGCCCCCCGCTCCCTGGCGCCACAGAGGATTGAGAGCCCTGAGAGGCATACGGCCTGGGTCGCATCCCTGACTACTTTCAGTGGCCACTGTAGCATTTTGCTGTCTGTCTGTTGGGACACACCTGGGGGCCAGTTAAGGTTGGGTGCTGCACAGGTGGTGTCCACAGGTGAGGAGAAGGGTTCCCCATGGATTGGCTTGGTGAGCCCTGAGAGTGGGGACAGAGGGAGTCCAATAGGTTCAGATTGGCGTAGAAATGGAGTCTGCCCCTGCAGTTGCGGGCCAGGTCCTTGTTCTATCGCCCCAAGCAGGGAAGACCATCACGGTGGTGATTGGTCTACCCTGCGTTTTGGCTGGAAGGGGGTTGTGTTGGACTTGGCCCTTTTTGCAGGGTCATCCCTAAACTTTTTGCCTTCCTCCTGTATATTTTCTGACCTGTTGGTGGCTGTTTTATGACTCTGGGCACCTTACCACTGCTGACCAGTGGTAAGGTGCATATGCTCTCCCTATGGTAATATGTATACATTGATTGGTGTCCATGTTTGGCTTATTCGGTTTACTATCAGCCCCTAGTAAAGTGCACCAGGAGTGCCAGGGCTTGTAAATGCGAATGCTGCTGGTGGGCCTGCAGCACTGGTTGTGCCACCCACAGAAGCGGCCTTGTAAAATGTGTCTAGGGTCTGCCACTGCAGAACCTGCGTGCAGTCTGGTACTGTCATGCTGGCTGGGCAAGTGCACACACTTGCCAGCCTCCAAACCTTCCCTTTGCCTCATGTTAGTCACCCCTATGGTAGGCCCACGGGCAGGGTGCATTGTAGGTGTAAGGTAGGACAAGCCCTGAGTGTGTGGCATGTCCTAATAGTGAATTACAGCCATTTTCGTTTTTCACTATTGAAGGCTACCTGCTCTCCATAGGCCAGAATGGGGTGCTGGAGTCACTACACGCTGTGACCCCAGTGGACTCATAGAGCATGGTAGAATGTCAAGTTTAGTATGCCTGAACTCAGAATAATAAAATACTTCTTTTAGTAAAGTTTATTTTAATATCCTGCGTTTGTAAATACTACTTTTAGAAAGTTAGTATTTACTGACCTGGCCATTTCAGTCCGCCTCTGCTGTGTGTGTGTGTTCTGCCTAGCAACAGTAAGGAGCAGAGTTGGGGAATCCCCAGAGACAGGTTGGCTGCCAGGTGGTGGGTAGAGAGATGACACCAGGATGGGTGGGAGGAGTACACCTTGACTCTTGAATAGACCTGTGCTCTGCCACCACAAAGCCGGCGCCGCCCCCTGTGGAGCGGCTGATGTCTCTGCCCTGCTGCTGAAAGGAAAGAGCAGAGTCACCATAACAAAGTGCTCCAGAACTGGACTGAGCCAGGCCCAGGCCCCCTGGCGCTAAAGAACAAAAGAATCATGGTATAAAAGTAGGAGCCTGGCTCCTAAGAAATCAGAATCCTGTTTTACCACAAAGAACCTCTGCCCGACTAGAAGGAGAAGAAGACGCTGGAAGGACTGGCCTGCTGCTTGCCTTGCTGAGAAAGGAGAGGAAGAGACTTGCTGAAAAGACTTTGCTGCTTTGTGCTTTAAACATTCTCCAAGGGCTTGATCTGAGCTTGCCCCCTGAACAGAACCCCAGGACCAGTGGGTTCTTTGTGCCTTTGCTCGTCCTGAAACTCGAGCCGTGTGTGTATCCCGCTTGAGGAAGACTGCGCCCCTCATCTCCCCTCCTAGGGCTGTGACACTCGGGAGCAAGCCTGCCTTTGCCCCCCTTGAGAGCCTCGCTCCTACCGGAGTCGCCCTCTACCCCGGGCTAGGCCGCCGGCACCTCTGCCACCGCCTGCTATTGGAGCGCGCTGAAGCGCTATCACCCCTCCCGCCGGAATTCTTGTCCGACGATCGTGATCCCCGCCGGGTCCCCAGCTGCACGGACCGTGCCCTGTGACCCCGCTTCGCGATCTCGCCCTGAGATCAGGCTGCGCCGCCCCCGCTGAGGAGACCCCCGCACTGCCGTGCTGAGGGTCGTGGGCCGCGCCTGCCTGACTACACGCACCTGCTCAAGAGGATCCAAAGGTGCCCCATCACTGCGGAGTCGCACCCTCCCGTGCCGACTCCCAAAAGCAACTACACGTTCTTAAGAATTCCAGTATCGGGCTCGGGGCCCGCAACGCCTTATTTCCCCGTTCGCAGGAGCCGATCTCTGTAAGTACTGGAACCCCAAGTAACATTTGCGAGAGACTACAAAGTATCTAATTTGAACCTGCAAACAAAGAACATTTGCCTGCTTTACAACCTGGTGGCATAGCGAAAACGTTATTGGTCTTGTGATAAGTCTGCTGAGATATATATACCTATTTTTACATAAAGAAGCGTATTTTTCTACACATCCAAGTCTGGTGTCCGTTTCTGGGGGGATTGATGTATTTACTGTGTGGGCAATTGTAAGTGCTTAACCAACAACGCCTGAGGAATCGCATTGGCTGCTCACGCCACGCACCTAGAGGGTGAGCAAGGGTCATTTAAAAGGGGTTATCCTGCGCCCTGACGTAGAGGAGAGGGTTCCTGCTTGACACAAGGGCAACCTTGCGCCAACCAGAGACCCCCAAGTCTAACAGTCAGCTATTGAGAGGGAGGCCTTTGCTGTGGTGTGGGCCCTGAAGAAGCTGAGGCCATACTTGTTTGGCACTCACTTCAAGATTCAGACCGACCATAAGCCCCTCTTGTGGCTAAATCAGATGAAGGGTGAAAACCCCAAACTGCTTAGGTGGTCCATTTCCCTACAGGGGATGGACTTTACAGTGGAGCACCGGCCAGGTACTGACCATGGGAATGCAGATGGTCTCTCCAGGTACTTACACTTAGGACATGAAGACGAGACTGGTCAAGGCTAGTTTAATGTCCCAGCGTTTGGGGGGGGGTTGTGTAGGAGAGTAGGGTCTGCTATCCTATGGTCACCCCAAATTTTTGCTTTTTGCTTCACTGGTTTTTGACATATTGAGGCTGTGGGCCTGCCAATCAGACCCCCAGCCTGCTGTTCGCTCTACTAAATTAAAACTATGCACCCTAGGTGCATAACCAATTGGAAGTGGATCACCCTGTCAGCCCCTGTACCAGTGTACACTAGGTACCCAGGGCATTGGTGTACCCAAGGCCTGCCAGGGGCTGAAGCATGTATTATGCCACCCCAGGCTTGGCCTAACAATCTGACACAACTGGCTGATCACTCAGCTGGGGTAAGTTGGTGTAATCACCTCTTACTTAGGTGTAGTATACCTATACCTAACCTTAAATGGGACACATGTTAACCTATAAGTCACTCCTATGGCAGGCCTTAACAATCCTGAAGGCAGAGTGCTTGGTTCCATGTGAGATGGTGCTCTGGCATGAGCTGAGCCTGTCTGCAGTGGTCGGAACCCCTTCCTTCTACTGTTTCCAGATATCGTCATACCATATACTCTTAAGTGCATTATGAACCTCGCGGTTAAATGCTATCTTTGGTTTGGCTTTATCAAAACATGTCGAGTAAGGTGTCATACGAATTGGAATACTAACCCCTCGCCAATTTTGGTGACGGGGTTAGCATTCCACCCTTCTAGAGGGACACGACATGTACAGTACCTGAAACCCGGGTAAAATCAGACATAGCCTCAGCTCCACAAAATGGATGCTGCCACCACAGACACAAGTCTGCCCTCCTGCTGCTGGGAGTCCTTCCAGCTTGGGAGGTGTGGACAAAGGGTTTCCTGCCAGGGGAGGTGCATGCACCACCCCAGACAGGATTTTGTGTATTGGTCAGGTAGGGCTTGAAAGAAACCAGACATGCCTGTGGCTCACAAGGAGCCTCGGTGCATATGCCAGTTCAAACCGGTCCTGTGGCACACCAGTCCCGGGCCTGGGGCGAGCTGGACAAAGGATTGGGGGTGTAACCACCCCCCTTCCTGGTCCCACCCATAGGGAGGGACCTAGCAGGTAGTCCGGCCCCTAGAATCCGCTTAAAGGTAGGAGCTGTGTCCTAAGACTTCAGACATCCTGGAATCAACTTGAAACTAAGAAGAAGACGGGAACTTCGACATTCTGCTGCACAGAAGACTGAAGGAAATCTCCCCTGTGGTCAGGGAGTGACCACCTTGCTAACGCAAGCACCATCCAGCGAATCAACGTCTGCTTTGCCGCCGCCTCCCGCCGGAGCCCGAGCCCAGAGACTGACAAGACCTGGACCTCCAGACCTCTCACCGCCCGATCCACAGTCCCTGAAAATAGGAGACCCGTGGAGGCACCGAGACACGTGGAGCCAGCCATCTTGTAAAGACCACGACAAGCTGCAAGTGCAACAACCGAGGCTCCCTCCAAGTTGTGCTTTGGGATCTGAGAAGCCCAACCCTCGAGCAGCATCTGCACCAAAGGGGAGCGCTCCAGCATCTCCACGATCTGTGTGGGGCCCTTCTGCATTTTGCCACTCGACGCGCCTAACCGGTTGCTGGCCTGCTGGCTAGTAGCCATCTTGGCGATGAACTTCAAGAAATACACCGCTGGTCTGGTTGCTCCAGACTGGCCCTTGCTCCCCACCAAAGGAGCAGTCCCTCTGACCTTGCTGGTCAGACTGATCAGCTTATTTTGTTCTCCACAACAATTGCTTTTGCCAAGGCTTGTTTGCCTCGATCAAGTCGCCGACACCGCCGACAGCGAGAACCTGCGTGGGACAGCTAGTGAACCAACTCCTGGATTTCATCAACCTCCAGGGACCACGTGGCTGCAGAGACAAGCTACACCTTTCTTCCTGTTTGCACCCGACATTGCCTGGTACCCACCTGGTGCCACGCCGGTCACTGGCTAGTGACTGTGAACACTGTCCCCTCTGCTTACAGGTCTTCAACATCTCCGATCCACTCTTGGATCCACCGCATCTCTCCCGGACCGACCGCCTGCAGCATCTTTGCCTTCAGGCTCCACGGAACAGATAGAAGAAACCCGACGCACTTCGAGGCCTATGCACCCGCTTCCTGTGGGTGAGGTAAAGCTGGCACTCCTGTGCCCAAGTGTAGTATTACATCTCTAGTGCCTGTGTTTCAAATCCTGAGTTCCTAGTCCATCCGGAAGATCCTTTTTGCAGTAACTTTGTACTTTTTACGCACCCATTGAAACCTATGGGAGCACGCGTGTGACTATTTGCTCTGCACACGCCACCCGTGGACCTCCTGGTCACTAACTGAAGTTAGCTCCTTGTAGGCCCAGCGATTCTAGAGGCCCTAGGCCTTTTCCCTTTTCTGTTCGTGGTACTTATACCACTATTTTAGTATATGGTTTGAGCGGCCACCAGGGCCTATCCATATAAAGTGCAACTTCTGTGTATTCTACTGTAATCTTGTTTGACGATTTGTGCTCCTGTGCTCATAAAGAGACTAGTGGTTACTTTGAGAAATAAATACATATATATTTTGAATATATATCTGTGTGGTGTCCTTTCATTGGTATAAAAGGGGGTTGCATTTGGTAAAACAGCTGGCTTAACACGCATCACGAGTTTAGCCTCAAAGACTGCTTAGCCTACGCGACCACTAGGGCAGCTAGTCCGAAAAGGTTGACTTACAACCACACCATAAGGGTTGCTTGGCATGGCACAAGGTGATCACTTTAACTAGTGAGCATCATATACCAGGCCAACTTCTCACAGAAACTGATACTGAAGCTGACAGACACCGACACTGACTGACACCGACACTGAAAGACACTGACACTGACGGACACTGACACTGACTGACACTGACTGACACTGACTGACACTGACTGACACTGACTGACTGACAATGACTGACTGACTGACACTGACTGACTGACCGACAGACACTGACTGACTGACTGACATTGACACTGACTGACACTGACACCGACACTGACAGACACTTACCGACACTAATACTAACTGACACTGACGCTGACAGACACCGACACTGAAAGGCACTGACACTGACGGACACCGACACTGACTGACACTGACTGACACTGACTGACACTGACTGACTGACAATGACTGACTGACTGACACTGACTGACTCACTGACAGACACTGACTGACTGACACTGACACTGACTGACACTGACACCGACACTGACAGACACTGACAGACACTAATACTGACTGACACTGATGCTGACAGACACCGACACTGAAAGACACTGACACTAACGGACACCGACACTGACTGACACTGACACTGACTGACACTGACTGACACAGACACTGACACTGACTGACACTGACTGACAGACAGACACTGACTGACTGATTGACACGGACTGACTGACACTGACTGACACTGACTGACTGACTGACTGACAGACAATGACTGACTGGCTGACAGACAGACACTGACTGACTGACAGACATACACTGACTGACAGACACTGACTGACTGACAGACACTGACAGACAGACACTGACTGACTGACAGACACTGACTGACTGGCAGACACTGACTGACTGACTGACAGACACTGACTCACAGACACTGACTGACACTGACTGACAGACACTGACTGACTGACTGAGAAAGACACTGACTGACTGACTGACAGACACTGACTGACTGATAGACAGACACTGACAGACAGACACTGACTGACTGACAGACAGACACTGACAGACACTGACTGACCGACTGATAGACACTGACACTGAGTGACACTGACTGACTGAGAGACACTGACACTAACAGACAGTGACAGACACTGACTGACACTGACTGACTTACAAACACTGACTGACTGACTGACAGACACTGACTGACACTGACTGACTGACAGACACTGACTGACTGACAGACACTGACTGACAGACACTGACAGACAGTCACTGATTAACTGACAGACACTGACTGACAGACAGACACTGACAGATAGACACTGACTGACTGACACTGACTGACTGACAGACACTGACTGACAGACACTGACTGACTGACAGACACTGACTGTCTGACAGACAGACACTGACAGACAGACACTGACTGACACTGACACTGACTGACTGACTGACATACACTGACACTGACTGACAATGACTGACACTGACACTGACTGACACTGACACTGATACTGACTTACACTGACACTGACTGACATTGACTGACACTGACACTGATACTGACTGACACTGACACTCACTGACACCGACACAGGCTGACACCGACACTGGCAGACACCGACACTGACAGACACTGACACTGACTGACTGACACTGACTTACTGACAGACACTGACTGACTGACAGACACTGACTGACTGACAGACACTGACTGACACTGACTGCCTTACACTGACTGACTGTCAGACACTGACTGACAGACACTGACTGACACTGACTGACTGACACTGACTGACACTGACTGACTGACTGACTGACAGACAATGACAGACTGGCTGACAGACAGACACTGACTGACTGACAGACATACACTGACTGACAGACACTGACTGACTGACAGACACTGACAGACAGACACTGACTGACAGACACTGACTGACAGACACTGACTGACTGGCAGACACTGACTGACTGACTGACTGACAAACACTGACTGACACTGACTGACAGACACTGACTGACTGACTGAGAAAGACACTGACTGACTGACTAACTGACAGACACTGACTGACTGACAGACAGATAGTGACAGACAGACACAGACAGATACTGACAGACAGACACTGACTGACTGACAGACACTGACTGACAGACACTGACTGACTGCCGACAGACACTGACCGACATGGTTGGGATGTCGATGTGGGTGGGGGGGGTTTTCACAGGGAATTGTGTATGTAATGGTTGAGAATGAAAAGTGTTGCAAGAAAAAACACAATGCTGAGTTCCTTCCTATCACGTTCAATGCAAAGGCAGCAATAGAATAGGCGCTTGACCGGGCCTATATTGCATGGACCCATACTTGCTGGGGATATGAGTCATGACGGCAGCATCGATGCTAATTCGGGGGGACTGATCTCTGCTCTTACTTGGAACGTCAGGGGATTGGGAAACCCTAGAAAACGCCGACAGATAGTAAATGCATTAGATAGATCAAATGTGCACATAGTATTTTTACAGGAGACCCACATGGATCCGCAGCATAGGGGCAGTTTTGCTTCCAGATGGGCGGCTCATTCTGTCTTCGCACCTTACTCTTCCTATGCTAGAGGTACCGCTATCCTGATAAAAAGAAATATCCCCTATACTCCCTTGAGAGATGCTGTTGACAGGGAGGGGCGATACTGCCTTACTTGGGGTAGGATTGGTAATGAAACAATCACGTTGGCCTGCTCTTATGGCCCCAACTGCGATGACCCTAGAAGTTTCATGGCCCTTTGGAACAAGATACGTGACATAGGTTCGACACATATGATATGGGGAGGGGACTTTAATGCAGTGCTTAACCCAGCCGTCGACAGATCGAACCCCTCTGCGCATCACTACACTAGCACATACAGATACTTGCGGGACCTATGCGACAACCAAGACGTTATAGATGCTTGGCAGCACCTACACCCGACTTTGCTGGAAGGCACACACTGGAATACTGCACACGCCTCTTGGGCCAGACTAGATTACATTTTAATCTCTCGGGGGCTAGCCCCGTCGGTGGCAGTGGCGAAGCACCTGGGCCGTACATTCTCCGACCACTCCCCGGTCCTGGCTAGGTTCCGGCTGCCTGACATAGTCGGGTCATCACGCATATGGAGACTGCATTCTCACATTTTACTTGACGAACTTTTCCGAACTGAGTTGGGCCAAGAAATAGAGGAATTCCTCTCACACAACAGGGGGTCGGTGGAGTGTATGGCGACTATGTGGGAAGCGCTGAAGGTCACGGTGCGGGGAATTTGTATTTGCAAGAGCTCGGGCGTACTACGCGCGCTGCGTACCACATTACATACACTAGAACACACACTACGCACTCTTGAAACCCGATCTGACTTCGCTACTAACGCAGATGCACAACTCCAATTCAGAATAGCATTGACTGAATATAAATCCACTGCCGATAGGGAGGCTCACTTCCGGAGTAAGTACTATACGGCTAGGGCGTACGGAGAGGGAGAACGGCCGGGACGGTTTCTGGCGGGGGTTGTGAGGCCCCCTCAGTGGTCTAATTCTATATTGGAGCTGGAGGGTGACGGAGAGACACTTTTGCGGGACACACGATCGATCTTGGCCGCTTTCACCACACACTATGCATCGCTATATACCACCACTAGGGTGGGCGACCTGGAAATGGATGACTACATGCGGGAGCTCACCTTGGGTTGGCTGCCAGACTATCAGCGAGAATTCTTGGCAGCGCCCATTGGCTTGGACGAAATCAAGGACGCAATAGGGCAGATGGCGTCCGGGAAGGCGCCGGGACTGGACGGTCTCCCTGTGGACTTTTATAAGGCCTATGTGGACCTACTGGCGCCGGTGCTTAGGGAGGTGTTCCTGGAGTCACATGAGTCTGGGGTACTGCCGCCGTCGATGCAAGAGGCCTTAATCACTTCTCTACTTAAGCCCGGGAAGCCACCTCGGTCCTGCGATTCCTACCGGCCTCTTTCTCTTATCAATTGTGATGCTAAGATCTTGACTAAGGTCCTAGCAAATCGCTTGAAGCTATTGATGGAGGGACTGGTGTTATCTGATCAAGCGGGATTCATTCCCGGCAGAGCCACCTCCCACAACTTGCGGACCTTATTCTCGATATTGCAAAATGTCGACCCTGACTTACCACTGGTGGCGGTCTTTTTAGACGCCACCAAAGCCTTTGACTCCCTGGAATGGGATTACCTCCTTTGTATCCTTCGTAATATGGGACTACCCATTGGATTCCTGCGGTGGATCACGATCCTTTATCATAAACCGATGGCCAGGGTAAGTGTTAACGGCCGTATATCCGAGGCCTTCTCTATATCACGGGGCACTCGCCAGGGGTGCCCCCTATCACCTCTCCTATTTGCGCTGGCCATGGAACCTCTAGCAGCCCGGCTCCGTCAGCACCATCGGGAAAAAGCTCTGCGCTGCTTTCAGAGACAGGTTCTGATTTCCCTCTATGCGGACGACATTACGCTATATGTACGAGAGCCATCCATTAATCTTAACCCTATCCTGAGGGAATTCATCCGATTTGCTGTACTGTCCGGTATAAATATTAACTGGGGAAAATCTACTATACTTCCTCTTACCGCGGCAGCGCAGCCTTTCCCCCTTGACTACCCACTACAATGGTGTGACGGTGTAGTCAGGTATTTAGGTATAATGATTTCTCGGGATCGAGAGGAACTAATGCGCTCAAACTATGGTCGTGCAATGGACCACATTCAGACGTGTGTGACTAGGTGGATCACTTTCCCTCTTTCAATGGCGGGTCGTGCTTCCCTCATTCAGATGATTATTCTCCCGAAACTCCTTTACTTGTTTCTAAACATCCCCTTTCACCCGGGCAAGCCCTTTTTCCAACTCTTGCGCTCTGAGCTTATCCGGCTGGTATGGGGAGGTAAGCGACCCCGTTTGAGCTGGGATACGTTGACTCGTCCTTTCGTGCAAGGTGGTTTTGACTTACCTGATTTCGAACTATACTATAATAGTGCACAGGCCCACTTTGTCTATTACTGGATTCATCCTCCCCCCTTTATGCCACAGGTGGCGTCGAACATTGGCTGGCGGACCCTGTCCCGCTCGAGGGGGCACTATTCAGTACACCTGCGACACAGGCGGCATATCATAATCCTGTTACATGCTCCATCCTTGCCTGGCGTCACATTGCGCAAAAAGTCCAGACACCACTAGCTTATTCCCCATTGCTTCCACTGGCCACCCTTCACTGCCCTTGTTACAGGAACAATTGTTTAAAAAGGTCATGACTAAACTTAACATTAAGACATGGGGGGACTTATATCAGGGAGGCCATTTCCGTTCACTGGCACATATGTTTGGGGACAGGACACCTACACCCATGGACACATTTTTGTGTCTCCGCAGTGGGATTCAGGCGGTAACCAAGACGTTCCCTGATGAACCACCCACATTGGCTCCACTGCATAAGCTGCTCAGCGCGGACTCTCCTGCACACGCGGTCTCTACACTATATCATTCACTTCACACCTCACTTGATTTTGAGCCTTGCAGAGCGCGCAGTAGATGGGAGGAGGAGTTGGGTACATCCATAGAAGACGAGATTTGGGGTTTCTGCTGCCAACAGACGGAGCAGATCTCTTCCAGCAGCAGATTCAGGATCATTCACTATAAATTCCTGCACAGGCTGTATTGCACTCCTGCTCAGATGTGCAGATTTGGCCTCCGGGAGGATGACCTCTGTGGGCGCTGTCGAGCGCCGGCGGCGGATTTCTTACATCTAGCTTGGGGATGTCCTGACATCGATAGATATTGGCAGCAGGTGTACTCGAGCCTTTCGGAGATGATTAACACCCCACTGAATCCATCTCCAACTCAGGCGCTATTGGGCTACACCAAAACAATTCAAAGGCCATACCGCAGATTCATGACTACGGCTCTTTTATTGGCGAAGAGACGAGTAGCTTGTCGGTGGGGGAGGGGTAGGGCCCCAAAATTCAAAGAATGGTTACAGGACATGGTGCATTGTCAGGACACACTGCTCAGATACGCGGAGCTTCTGCCCACCGCCTCTAAACCCGTTGATATCTGGGACCCCCTGAAAGGTTATCTTCTGTCACATCCCGAGGAAAATGCCGAGGATGGTGTCGTCGCTACTACAGGTTCCGCAGATTAGTCTATTTGGAAGTGGGTACAGCCGCTAGCATTGGGGTCACCTGATGTCGTCAGATGATCCAGGCCTGGATGGTCTGAAATATCCTAGCTTTGTCATAAGGCCCACCTCCCTAACATGGGCATACTACAATGTAACTGTTTTCTTGATGGTTTAGGTAATGTGCTGCCTTTGGGACAATGTCATTGCTTTGTATAGTATGTGATGTAATTGCACCTTGTATTCTCAACCCATGTTCAAGCTGTGCATATTTCTTTGAAAAGTACAAATAAAGTTTAAAAAAAAAAAAAAAAAAAAAAAGAAACAGACACTGACTGACTGACAGACAGACACTGACAGACACTGACTGACCGACTGATAGTTACTGACACTGAGTGACACTGACTGACTGAGAGACACTGACACTAACAGACAGTGACAGACACTGACTGACACTGACTGACTTACAAACACTGACTGACTGACTGACAGACACTGACTGACACTGACTGACTGACAGACACTGACTGACTGACAGACACTGACAGATAGTCACTGACTAACTGACAGACACTGACTGACAGACAGACACTGACAGATAGACACTGACTGACTGACACTGACTGACTGACAGACACTGACTGACAGACACTGACTGACTGACAGACACTGACTGTCTGACAGACAGACACTGACAGACAGACACTGACTGACACTGACACTGACTGACTGACTGACATACACTGACACTGACTGACAATGACTGACACTGACACTGACTGACACTGACACTGATACTGACTTACACTGACACTGACTGACATTGACTGACACTGACACTGATACTGACTGACACTGACACTCACTGACACCGACACAGACTGACACCGACACTGGCAGACACCGACACTGACAGACACTGACACTGACAGACACTGACACTGACTGACACTGACTGACTGACAGACACTGACTGACTGACAGACACTGACTGACTGACAGACACTGACTGACACTGACTGCCTTACACTGACTGACTGTCAGACACTGACTGACAGAGACTGACTGACACTGACTGACTGACTAACAGACGCTGACTGTGACTGACTGACTGACAGACACTGACTGACACTGACTGACAGACACTGACTGACTGACAGACACTGACTGACTGACTGACAAACACTGACTGACTGACACTGACTGACTGACACTGACACTGACTGACACTGACTGACACTGACTGACTGACACTGACTGACTGACACTGACTGACTGACTGACACTGATTCACTGACTGACAGACACTGACTGACACTGACACCGACACTGACACTGACTGACACTGACTGACACTGACACTGACTGACAGACACTGACTGACACTGACTGACAGACACTGACTGACTGTCTGACAGACAGACACTGACTGACTGACAGACACTGACTGACTGACAGACACTGACTGACTGACTGACAGACACTGACAGACAGTCACTGACTGTCTGACAGACACTGACTGACTGACAGACAGACACTGACAGACAGACACTGACTGACTGACACTGACTGACTGACAGACACTGACTGACAGACACTGACTGACTGACAGACACTGACTATCTGACAGACAGACACTGACAGACAGGCACTGACTGAATGACTGACAGACACTGACTGACTGACTTACAGACACTGACTGATTGACAGACACTGACAGTGACTGACACTGACTGACACTGACTGACATTGACTGACACTGACTGACACTCACTGACACTGACACTGATACTGACTGACCCTGACGCTGACTGACACCGACACGGACTGACACCAACACTGACAGACACTGACTGACACTGACATTGACACTGACTGACACCAACACTGACAGACACTGACACTGACTGACACTAACACTGACACTGACTGACACTAACACTGACTGACACTGACTGACAGACACTGACTGACACTGACTGACACTGATACTGACTGACAAGATAGACACTGACTGACTAACTGACTGACTGACAGACAGACACTGACAGACATACACTGACTGACTGACAGACACTGACTGGCTGACTGACAGACACTGACTGACTGACTGACAGACAGATACTGACAGACAGACACAGACAGATACTGACAGAAAGACACTGACTGACTGACAGACACTGACTGACTGACTGACAGACACTGACTGACAGACACTGACAGACACTGACTACTGACTGACAGACACTGACTGACTGACACTGACACTGACTGACACTGACTGACACTGACACTGACTGACACTGACTGACACCGACACTAACACTGACTGACACTGACTGACACTGACTTACACTGACACTGACTGACACTGACTGACACTGACACTGACTGACACTGACACTGACTGACACTGACTGTCTGACAGACAGACACTGACAGACAGGCACTGACTGACTGACATACACTGACTGACTGACTGACAGACACTGACTGACTGACAGACACTAAATGACTGACTGACTGACAGTCACTGACTGACTGACAGACACTGACTGACTGACAGACAGACACTGACAGACAGACACTGACTGACTGACACTGACTGACTGACAGACACTGACTGACTGACAGACACTGACTGACAGACACTGACTGACTAACAGACTCTGACTGTGACAGACTGACTCACAGACACTGACTGACAATGACCGACAGACACTGACTGACTGACTGACAGACACTGACTGACACTGACTGACAGACACTGACTGCAACTGACTGACTGACTGACAGACACTGACTGACACTGACTGACAGACACTGACTGACTGACTGACAGACACTGACTGACTGACTGACAAACACTGACTGACTGACACTGACTGACTGACACTGACTGACACTGACTAACACTGACTGACACTGACTGACTGACTGACTGACACTGACTGACACTGACTGACACTGACACTGACTGACAATGACTGACACTGACTGACACTGACTGACTGACCGACACTGACTGACACTGACTGACAGACACTGACTGACTGTCTGACAGACAGACAGACACTGACTGACTGACAGACACTGACAGACAGACACTGACTGACTAACAGACAGACACTGACTGACTGACAGACACTGACTGACTGACACTGACTGACACTGACACTGACTGACAATGTCTGACACTGACTGACACTGACTGACTGACCGACACTGACAGACACTGACTGACAGACACTGACTGACTAACAGACTCTGACTGTGACAGACTGACTCACAGACACTGACTGACAATGACCGACAGACACTGACTGACTGATTGACAGACACTGACTGACACTGACTGACAGACACTGACTGACACTGACTGACTGACTGACAGACACTGACTGACACTGACTGACAGACACTGACTGACTGACAGACACTGACTGACTGACTGACAAACACTGACTGACTGACACTGACTGACTGACACTGACTGACACTGACTAACACTGACTGACACTGACTGACTGACTGACTGACACTGACTGACACTGACTGACAATGACTGACACTGACTGACACTGACTGACTTACCGACACTGACAGACACTGACAGACAGACACTGACTGACACTGACTGACTGACTGACATACACTGACACTGACTGACAATGACTGACACTGACACTGACTGACACTGACACTGATACTGACTTACACTGACACTGACTGACATTGACTGACACTGACACTGATACTGACTGACACTGACACTCACTGACACCGACACAGACTGACACCGACACTGGCAGACACCGACACTGACAGACACTGACACTGACAGACACTGACACTGACTGACACTGACTGACTGACAGACACTGACTGACTGACAGACACTGACTGACTGACAGACACTGACTGACACTGACTGCCTTACACTGACTGACTGTCAGACACTGACTGACAGAGACTGACTGACACTGACTGACTGACTAACAGACGCTGACTGTGACTGACTGACTGACAGACACTGACTGACACTGACTGACAGACACTGACTGACTGACAGACACTGACTGACTGACTGACAAACACTGACTGACTGACACTGACTGACTGACACTGACACTGACTGACACTGACTGACACTGACTGACTGACACTGACTGACTGACACTGACTGACTGACTGACACTGATTCACTGACTGACAGACACTGACTGACACTGACACCGACACTGACAGACACTGACACTGACTGACACTGACTGACACTGACACTGACTGACAGACACTGACTGACACTGACACCGACACTGACAGACACTGACACTGACTGACACTGACTGACACTGACACTGACTGACAGACACTGACTGACACTGACTGACACTGACTGACAGACACTGACTGACTGTCTGACAGACAGACACTGACTGACTGACAGACACTGACTGACTGACAGACACTGACTGACTGACTGACAGACACTGACAGACAGTCACTGACTGTCTGACAGACACTGACTGACTGACAGACAGACACTGACAGACAGACACTGACTGACTGACTGACACTGACTGACTGACAGACACTGACTGACAGACACTGACTGACTGACAGACACTGACTATCTGACAGACAGACACTGACAGACAGGCACTGACTGACTGACTGACAGACACTGACTGACTGACTTACAGACACTGACTGATTGACAGACACTGACAGTGACTGACACTGACTGACACTGACACTGACTGACATTGACTGACACTGACTGACACTCACTGACACTGACACTGATACTGACTGACCCTGACGCTGACTGACACCGACACGGACTGACACCAACACTGACAGACACTGACTGACACTGACATTGACACTGACTGACACCAACACTGACAGACACTGACACTGACTGACACTAACACTGACACTGACTGACACTAACACTGACTGACACTGACTGACAGACACTGACTGACACTGACTGACACTGATACTGACTGACAAGATAGACACTGACTGACTAACTGACTGACTGACAGACAGACACTGACAGACATACACTGACTGACTGACAGACACTGACTGGCTGACTGACAGACACTGACTGACTGACTGACAGACAGATACTGACAGACAGACTGTGAGAAGTTGGCCTGGTATATGCTGTTCACTAGTTCTAGTGACCACCTTGTACCATGCCAAGCAACCCTTATGGTGTGGTTGTAAGTCAACCTTTTCGGACTAGCCGCCCTAGTGGTAGCGTAGGCTAAGCAGTCTTTGAGGCTAAACTCGTGAAGCGTGTTAAGCAAGCTGTTTTACCAATAGTAATCCCCTTTTATACCAATGAAAGGACACCACACAGATATATATTCAAAATATATATGTATTTATTTCTCAAAGTAACCCCTAGTCTCTTTATGAGCACAGGAGCACAAATCGTCAAGCAAGATTATCACAGAATACACAGAAGTTGCACGTTATATGGATAGGCCCTGGTGGCCACTCAAACCATATACTAAAATAGTGGTATAAGTACCACGAACAGAAAAGGGAAAAGGCCTAGGGCCTCTAGAATCGCTGGGCCTACAAGGAGCTAACGTCAGTTAGTGACCAGGAGGTCCACGGGTGGCGTGTGCAGAGCAAATAGTCACACGCGTGCTCCCATAGGTTTCAATGGGTGCGTAAAAAGTACAAAGTTACTGCAAAAGGAATCTTCCGGATGACCTAGGAACTTAAGATTTGGAACACAGGCACTAGAGATGTATTACTACACATGGGCACCGGAGTACCAGCTTTACCTCACCCACAGGAAGCGGGTGCATAGGCCTCAAAGTGCGTCGGGTTTCTTCTATCTGTTCCGTTGAGCCTGGGACAAAGATGCTGCAGGCGGTCGGTCGGGAAGAGATGCAGTGGATCCAAGAGTGGATCGGAGATGTTGAAGACCTGTAAGCAGAGGGGACAGTGTTCACAGTCACTAGCCAGTGACCAGCGTGGCACCAGGTGGGTACCAGGCGATGTCGGGTGCAAACAGGAAGGAAGGTGTAGCTGGACTCTGCAGCCACGTGGTCCCTGAAGGTCGACGACGTCCAGGAGTCGAGTCACGAGCTGTCCCACGCAGGCTCTCGCTGTCGGCGGTGTCGGCGACTTGATCGTAGCAAACAAGCCTTGGCAAAAGCAATTGTTGTAGGCAAGGAGTTTAAGCTGATGGTTCTGACCAGCAAGGTCAGAGGAACTGCTCCTTTGGAGGGGAGCAAGGGCCAGTCTGGAGCAACCAGACCAGCGGTGTTTGTCGTAGATTTCGTCGCCAAGATGGCCACTAGCCAGCGGGCCAGCAACCGGTTAGGCGCGTCGAGTGGCAAAATGCAGAAGGGCCCCACGCAGATCGTGGAGATGCTGGAGGGCTCACCTTTGGTGCAGATGCTGCTCGAGGGTTGGGCTTCTCAGGACCCAAAGCACAACTTGGAGGGAGCCTCGGTTGTTGCACTGGTCAGCTTGTCGTAGTCGTTCCAAGATGGCTGGCTCCACGTGTCTCGGTGCCTCCACGGGTCTCCTCTTTGCAGGGACTGTGGATCGGGCGGTGAGAGGTCTGGAGGTCCAGGTCTTGTCAGTCTCTGGGCTCGGGCTCCGGCGGGAGGCGGCGGCAAAGCAGACGGTGATTCGCTGGATGGTGCTTGCGTTAGCAAGGTGGTCACTCCCTGACCACAGGGGAGATTTTCTTCAGTCTTCTGTGCAGCAGAATGTCGAAGTTCCCGTCTTCTTCTTAGTTTCAAGTTGATTCCAGGATGTCTGAAGTCTTAGGACACAGCTCCTACCTTTATTCGGATTCTAGGGGCCGGACTACCTGCTAGGTCCCTCCCTATGGGTGGGACCAGGAAGGGGGGTGGTTACACCCCCAATCCTTTGTCCAGCTCGCCCCAGGCCCGGGACTGGTGTGCCCCAGGACCGGTTTGAACTGGCATATGCCCCGAGGCTCCTTGTGAGCCACAGGCATGTCTGGTTTCTTTCAAGCCCTACCTGACCAATACACAAAATCCTGTCTGGGGTGGTGCATGCACCTCCCCTGGCAGGAAACCCTTTGTCCACACCTCCCAAGCTGGAAGGACTCCCAGCAGCGGGAGGGCAGACTTGTGTCTGTGGTGGCAGCATCCATTTTGTGGAGCTGAGGCTATGTCTGATTTTACCCGGGTTTCAGGTACTGTACATGTCGTGTCCCTCTAGAAGGGTGGAATGCTAACCCCGTCGCCAGAATTGGCGAGGGGTTAGTATTCCAATTCGTATGACACCTTACTCGACATGTTTTGATAAAGCCAAACCAAAGATAGCATTTAACCGCGAGGTTCATAATGCACTTAAGAGTATATGGTATGACGATATCTGGAAACAGTAGAAGGAAGTTGTTCCGACCACTGCAGACAGGCTCAGCTCATGCCAGAGCACCATCTCACATGGAACCAAGCACTCTGCCTTCAGGATTGTTAAGGCCTGCCATAGGAGTGACTTATAGGTTACCAGGTGTCCCATTTAAGGTTAGGTATAGGTATACTACACCTAAGTAAGAGGTGATTACACCAACTTACCCCAGCTGAGTGATCAGCCAGTTGTGTCAGATTGTTAGGCCAAGCCTGGGGTGGCATAATACATGCTGCAGCCCTTGGCAGGCCTGGGGTACACCAATGCCCTGGGTACCTAGTGTACACTGGTACAGGGGCTGACAGGGTGATCCACTTCCAATTGGTTATGCACCTAGGGTGCATAGTTTTAATTTAGTAGAGAGAACAGCAGGCTGGGGGTCTGATTGGCAGGCCCACAGCCTCAATATGTCAAAAACCAGTGAAGCAAAAAGCAAAAATTTGGGGTGACCATAGGATAGCAGACCCTACTCTCCTACACAACCCCCCCCCAAACGCTGGGACATTAAACTAGCCTTGACCAGTCTCGTCTTCATGTCCTAAGTGGAAGTACCTGGAGAGACCATCTGCATTCCCATGGTCAGTACCTGGCCGGTGCTCCACTGTAAAGTCCATCCCCTGTAGGGAAATGGACCACCTAAGCAGTTTGGGGTTTTCACCCTTCATCTGATTTAGCCACAAGAGGGGCTTATGGTCGGTCTGAATCTTGAAGTGAGTGCCAAACAAGTATGGCCTCAGCTTCTTCAGGGCCCACACCACAGCAAAGGCCTCCCTCTCAATAGCTGACCAATTCTTCTCTCTGGGGGTCAACCTTCTGCTAATAAAAGCAATGGGTTGGTCTTGACCATCTACATTAAGTTGTGACAGCACAGCTCCCACACCCAACTCAGAAGCATCTGTTTGGACAATAAACTCTTTGGAGTAGTCAGGACTTTTCAGGATAGGTGCAGAGCACATGGCCTCCTTCAGGTCATCAAATGCCTTTTGACAGCTTACTGTCCACTGAACCTTTTTGGGCATCTTCTTGGATGTCAGATCATTAAGAGGAGTCACAATGGACCCATAGTTCTTAACAAACTTCCTGTAATACCCAGTCAAGCCCAAGAAAGCTCGAACTTGAGTCTGGGTGGTTGGAGGGGACCAGTCCTTGATGGATTGTATCTTACTCTCCAGTGGTTGAACTTGGCCTCCACCTACAAGGTGGCCCAAATATACAACCTTACTCTGCCCTATCTGGCACTTAGTAGCCTTGATAGTGAGGCCTGCCCTCTGCAGGGCCTCAAGAGCCTTCTTCAGGTGGATCAGGTGATCCTCCCAGGTGGAGCTAAAGACAGCAATGTCATCAAGATATGCTGCACAAAAGTCATCCAACCCAGTAAGGACTTGGTTCACCAGCCTTTGGAAGGTGGCAGGTGCATTCTTCAGACCAAAGGGCATCACCACAAACTGATAATGCCCACCTGGGGTTGAGAATGCTGTTTTGGCCTTAGACTCCTCAGCTAATCTGATTTGCCAATAGCCAGCTGTTAAGTCAAATGTGCTCAAAAACTTGGCAGAAGCTAGTTTGTCTATGAGCTCATCTGCCCTTGGAATAGGGTGTGCATCTGTCCTGGTGACAGCATTGAGTCCTCTGTAATCCACACAGAACCTCATCTCTCTCTTGCCATCTTTGGTGTGAGGTTTGGGGACCAGACCCACTGGGCTAGCCCAGGGGCTCTCTGAGGGTTCAATGACACCTAATTCCAGCATTTTATGTACCTCAGCCTTTATACAGTCCCTGACGTGGTCAGGTTGTCTGTAAAGCTTGTTCTTTACAGGCAGACTGTCACCAGTGTCCACAACATGGGTACACCAGTCAGTTTGACTAGGTATCAAGGAAAACATATGTGAAAATGATTGTAGAACCTGTCTACATTCAGTCTGCTGATGGGCAGTGAGGTTGCCTCCAAGGGTCACTCCTTCAACTGAGCCATCTTCAGGGTTCTGAGACAACAGGTCTGGGAGAGGGTCACTCTCTTCCTCCTGTCCCTCATCTGTAGCCATGAGCAAGCCCATGTCTGCCCTGTCAACATATGCTTTAAGCCTGTTAACATGGAGTACCCTGTGGGGACTCCTGGGAGTTCCTAGGTCCACCAAGTAGGTGACCTCTCCCTTCTTTTCCAGGATTGTATGGGGTCCAGACCATTTGTCTTGGAGTGCTGCTGGGGCCACTGGCTCCAACACCCATACCTTCTGTCCTGGCTGATACTCAACCAAGACAGCCTTTTGGTCATGCCAAGCTTTCTGTAAGGCCTGGCTTGCCTCAAGGTTTTTGGATGCCTTCTCCATATACTCAGCCATCCTGGAGCGGAGACCAAGTACATAGTCCACTATGTCTAGCTTAGGCTTTTTGAGAGGTAACTCCCATCCTTCCTTCACCAAACACAGTGGGCCTCTCACAGGGTGCCCAAACAACAATTCAAAGGGGCTGTAGCCAACTCCTTTTTGTGGGACCTCTCTGTAAGCAAACAGAAGGCAGGGTAGAAGGATGTCCCATCTTCGCCTGAGCTTTTCAGGTAATCCTTTGATCATACCCTTTAGGGTCTTGTTGAATCTCTCAACAAGCCCATTGCATTGTGGGTGATAAGGGGTGGTGAACTTGTAGTTGACACCACATTCCTTCCACATAGCTGTCAAGTATCCTGACATAAAGTTGGTACCTCTGTCAGATACTACCTCCTTAGGAAACCCCACTCTGGAGAATACTCCCAGCAGGGCCCTGGCCACAACAGGTGCTGTAGTGGTCCTAAGGGGAATTGCCTCTGGATACCTGGTGGCATGATCCACTACCACCAGTATAAATCTGTGCCCAGATGCAGTGGGAGGATCCATGGGACCCACTATGTCTATTCCCACTCTTTCAAAGGGGACCCCCACCACAGGTAGTGGTATTAGGGGGGCCTTTGTTGTGCCACCTGATTTGCCACTGGCTTGGCAGGTGACACAGGAGCGACAAAACTCCTTTGTATCTTCATTCATATGAGGCCAGTGAAAGTGAGGGACAAGCCTGTCCCAGGTCTTGTTCTGGCCTAAGTTTCCTGCTAAAGGAATGTCATGGGCCAAGGTAAGAAGGAAGCCCCTAAATTGCAGAGGTATGACCAACCTCCTGGTTGCACCAGGCTTGGGGTCTCTAGCCTCTGAATAAAGGAGCCCTTCATCCCAATACACTTTATGGGTACCTTGAGCATTCCCAGCAGCCTCAGCAGCAGCCAGCTGTCTGAGGGGTTCAAGAGAGGGACAGGATAACTGAGCCTGCCTCAAGTCAGCCCTTGAAGGTCCCCCTGTCCCCAGAAACTCAACCTGATCAGGTTCAAGCTCTTCAGGGACAGTTCCTTCAGGGTCCTCTAGATCAGCTTCCTGGGAAGGCTGATCATCACTCTGAGGCAGGGGGGAAGGCACAGCCTTGACCCTCCTGTTCTTCTTCTTGGTAGGTGCTTGGTCCATTGTTCCAGGATCCAAGACCTGAGGTTCAGTGAGGCACTTTTTGGCCTGTGACCTGGTCACAGCAAGGACATGTGATGATATACCTAACATCTCTGCATGAGTCCTGTACTCCACTTCTGACCATAGAGAACTCTCTAGGTCATTGCCCAACAAACATTCTACTGGGAGGTCTGCACTAACCACAACCCTTTTGAGGCCAGTTACCCCTCCCCATGAGAAGTTAACAACTGCCACACTATGTGAAGTAGTGGCATTGCTGGCATTGGTCACCAGGTAGTTCTCACCTGGTATGTACTGTCCAGGGTCCACAAAGCCTGGTGTCACCATAGTGACACTGGCACATGTGTCCCTGTAGGCTTGAGCCACTTTGTCATTAATTAAAGGAGTCTGTCTGTACTTGCCCAGGTTACTGGGGCTCACAGTCAGGGACAAATCAATGTCCCCATCACAGATCAAGACTGCCTGTGTAAGGGTTCTGTCTAAGTCAGAATCTCCTTCAGTTCCCATAGTGATTCCCACTACACCCTTTGTCTGGGGACCAACACTGCTAACAGTAGTACTGGGAGCAGGTGCCTTAGGGGCAACAGTGTTGGGGGCTCCACCCTTTTTGCAATCACTAGTCCAGTGAGTTGTATTTTTACAATGATTGCACCAGGGTTTCTTCTGACCTTCTTTCTTCTTCTTGGACTGTTGGGACCCACCCTCCTTAGCAGTAGTTTGGGGCCCTGTTGAAGACTTCTGGTCTTTAGGTTTCTGATCTCCACCCTTTTGGTCTGTTTTCTTCTGATCACCCCCTTGGCCCTGGTTCTGGTTCTTTTGCTTAACCCTGGTTCTGACCCATTTGTCTGCCTTCTTTCCCAATTCTTGGGGAGAGGTCAGATCAGAGTCAACCAAGTGTTGATGCAGTTGCTGGTTTTGACAGTTATTTAAAATCTGTTCTCTCATCATCAAATTATACAATCCTGTAAAATCAGATACCTTACTTCCCAGCAACCAACCCTCCAAAGCCTTAGTGGCACATTCAACATATTCAGACCAGTCCTGAGTCTGTGTCTTTTGGGTGTCTCTGAACATTAACCTGTACTGTTCAGTGGTTAAGCCTAACCCATCTACCAGAACACTCTTCAGGACTCTGTAGTTTCTGACATCCTCTTCTCTAACAGTGAGGAGTCTGTCTCTGCCTCTTCCTTCAAAGGAGAGCCAGAGGATTGCTGCCCACTGGTCTTCAGGAACCTGCTGTACTTTGCAGGCTCTCTCAAGAGCAGTTATCCACTTGTGGATGTCATCCCCACTTTTGTAGGGGGGCACAACCTTAGACAGGTTCCTATTGTCAAAGACCCTATCTTTGTCCTTAGGGACAATGCTGCCACCAGTGGGTATAGACCCACTCTCTCTAGGTTGCCTAGCCTTGTTCAGTTTTTCTTCCATCAGGGCTACTTCTAGCTCCTGCTTCCTGATCCTCAGCTGGGCTTCCTGCATTCTGGCCTCATGTTCCCTCCTCTGAGGGGTGGTCATCCTTTTCCTGGAGTGACCTTGAGAGCCTCTAGAGCCATGAGAAGCATTGGAGTCACCTGAGTGATTCCTTTGCCTCCCAAGCCCTGTGTTAAGTCCACTGGGGAGATCCAATGGGGTGAACCCATTGTCAGTCCCCAATAGCCTTAGTTTAGCTGGGCCAAGTATAATACTTGGCACTGGGCTAGTTCTCCCTTCATCATCACTACTTTCTGTATCCTCACCACTTTCCTCCCCTGTAGTATGGTTCTCATCTAAGGGATGGCTATTGGAACTGGGTACCTCTGTAGTATCTTCAGAAGGGGGGCCTCCTGTTCCTGACCCTAAGGGGGCTAACTGGGAAGCTTTCTTGAGTGCTCTCTGATTCTCATCATTCTGTAAGAGCTCTCTGAGCTCAGCAGAGTTTGGGTTCTTGGGCTGTTTAAGGCCTCTAAGAGTTGCCAAATGCCTGAGCTCATTCTGATTAAGGGTAGCAAAGCTGGATGGTGCCCTCTGGGGGTCACTATCAACAGAGATGGGTACATTGGACCCCTCTGCCCCGGCCATTGCTCTTAAGTGTGGGTGGATGTGTTGCAATCTACCTACACTTGTGTTTACCTACTAAACCTATCTAGTAGTTGTAGTCAGGGTGTGCTACTCCCTTTGCTCTACAACAACTAAGTTCAGTAGAACTTATGTATATCTAATCTTGTTTTATATGTACCTACAGGTACCTATGTGATCTTTCAATTGGTAACCAAGAGATTACAATGGTAAAACACAGCAAGCTCAAATCCAACCGCTGCTCACCAATGTGAGAAGTTGGCCTGGTATATGATGCTCACTAGTTAAAGTGATCACCTTGTACCATGCCAAGCAACCCTTATGGTGTGGTTGTAAGTCAACCTTTTCGGACTAGCTGCCCTAGTGGTAGCGTAGGCTAAGCAGTCTTTGAGGCTAAACTCGTGAAGCGTGTTAAGCCAGCTGTTTTACCAAATGTAACCCCCTTTTATACCAATGAAAGGACACCACACAGATATATATTCAAAATATATATGTATTTATTTCTCAAAGTAACCCCTAGTCTCTTTAGGAGCACAGGAGCACAAATCGTCAAACAAGATTATCACAGAATACACAGAAGTTGCACGTTATATGGATAGGCCCTGGTGGCCACTCAAACCATATACTAAAATAGTGGTATAAGTACCACGAACAGAAAAGGGAAAAGGCCTAGGGCCTCTAGAATCGCTGGGCCTACAAGGAACTAACGTCAGTTAGTGACCAGGAGGTCCACGGGGGGCGTGTGCAGAGCAAATAGTCACACGCGTGCTCCCATAGGTTTCAATGGGTGCGTAAAAAGTACAAAGTTACTGCAAAGAGGATCTTCCGGATGGACTAGGAACTCAAGATTTGGAACACAGGCACTAGAGATGTAATACTACACTTGGGCACAGGTGTGCCAGCTTTACCTCACCCACAGGAAGCGGGTGCATAGGCCTCGAAGTGCGTCGGGTTTCTTCTATCTATTCCGTGGAGCCTGAAGACAAAGATGCTGCAGGCGGTCGGTCCGGGAGAGATGCAGTGGATCCAAGAGTGGATCGGAGATGTTGAAGACCTGTAAGCAGGGGGGACAGTGTTCACAGTCACTAGCCAGTGACCAGCGTGGCACCAGGTGGGTACCAGGCGATGTCGGGTGCAAACAGGTGATGAGGGGTAGCTTGTCTCCGCAGCCACGTGGTCCCTGGAGGTTGACGACGTCCAGGAGTCGGCTCACGAGCTGTCCCACGCAGGCTCTCGCTGTTGGCGGTGTCGGCGACTTGATCGAAGCAAACAAGCCTTGGCAAAAGCAATTGTAGGAGGATTCGGAAATCAGCTGTTGGTTCTGACCAGCAAGGTCAGAGGGATTGCTCCTTTGGAGGGGAGCAAGGGCCAGTCTGGAGCAACCAGACCAGCAGTGTATTTCATAGAGTTCGTCGCCAAGATGGCCACTAGCCAGCGGGCCAGCAACCGGTTAGGCGCGTTGAGTGGCAAAATGCAGAAGGGCCCCACGCAGATCGTGGAGATGCTGGAGGGCTCACCTTTGGTGCAGATGCTGCTCGAGGGTTGGGCTTCTCAGGACCCAAAGCACAACTTGGAGGGAGCCTCGGTTGTTGCACTTGTCAGCTTGTCGTAGTCGTTCCAAGATGGCTGGCTCCACGTGTCTCGGTGCCTCCACGGGTCTCTTCTTCTCAGGGACTGTGGATCGGGCGGTGAGAGGTCTGGAGGTCCAGGTCTTGTCAGTCTCTGGGCTCGGGCTCCGGCGGGAGGCGGCGGCAAAGCAGACGTTGATGCGCTGGATGGTGCTTGCGTTAGCAAGGTGGTCACTCCCTGACCACAGGGGAGATTTTCTTCAGTCTTCTGTGCAGCAGAATGTCGAAGTTCCCGTCTTCTTCTTAGTTTCAAGTTGATTCCAGGATGTCTGAAGTCTTAGGACACAGCTCCTACCTTTAAGCGGATTCTAGGGGCCGGACTACCTGCTAGGTCCCTCCCTATGGGTGGGACCAGGAAGGGGGGTGGTTACACCCCCAATCCTTTGTCCAGCTCGCCCCAGGCCCGGGACTGGTGTGCCCCAGGACCGGTTTGAACTGGCATATGCACCGAGGCTCCTTGTGAGCCACAGGCATGTCTGGTTTCTTTCAAGCCCTACCTGACCAATACACAAAATCCTGTCTGGGGTGGTGCACGCACCTCCCCTGGCAGGAAACCCTTTGTCCACACCTCCCAAGCTGGAAGGACTCTCAGCAGCAGGAGGGCAGACTTGTGTCTGTGGTGGCAGCATCCATTTTGTGGAGCTGAGGCTATGTCTGATTTTACCCGGGTTTCAGGTACTGTACATGTCGTGTCCCTCTAGAAGGGTGGAATGCTAACCCCGTCGCCAGAATTGGCGAGGGGTTAGTATTCCCATTCGTATGACACCTTACTCGACATGTTTTGATAAAGCCAAACCAAAGTTAGCATTTAACCGCGAGGTTCATAATGCACTTAAGAGTATATGGTATGACGATATCTGGAAACAGTAGAAGGAAGTTGTTCCGACCACTGCAGACAGGCTCAGCTCATGCCAGAGCACCATCTCACATGGAACCAAGCACTCTGCCTTCAGGATTGTTAAGGCCTGCCATAGGAGTGACTTATAGGTTAACATGTGTCCCATTTAAGGTTAGGTATAGGTATACTACACCTAAGTAAGAGGTGGTTACACCAACTTACCCCAGCTGAGTGATCAGCCAGTTGTGTCAAATTGGTTAGGCCAGGTCAGGGGTGGCACAATACATGCTTCAGCCCCTGGTAGGCCTTAGATACACCAATGCCCTGGGTACCTAGTGTACACTGGTACAGGGGCTCACAGGGTGATCCAACCAATTGGGTATGTACCTAGGGTACATGGAGTCCATTTTAAAGAGAGAACAGCCAGGCTGAGATCCTGAATGGCAGGATCTCAGGCCAACTAAGTCGAAAAACCAGCTAGACACTAGGCAAAAATTTGGGGGTAACCATAGTCAGATATCCACCTTCCTACACTGACTGACTGACTGACACTGACTGACTGACTGACAGACACTGACTGACACTGACACCGACACTGACTGACACAGACACTGACACTGACTGACACTGACTGACAGACACTGACTGACACTGACTGACTGACAGACACAGATTGACTGACTGACAGACACTGACTGACTGACACTGACTGACTGACTGACTGACTGACAGACACTGACTGACTGATTGACACGGACTGACTGACACTGACTGACTGACTGACTGACTGACAGACACTGACTGACTGGCTGACAGACAGACACTGAATGACTAACTGACAGACAGACTCTGACTGACTGACTGACAGACACTGAATGACACTGAATGACAGACAGACACTTACACTGACTGACACTGACACACACTGACTGACACTGACACTGACTGGCAGACACTGACTGACTGACATACACTGACTGACAGACACTGACTGACTGACTGACAGACACTGACACTGACTGACACTGACTAACACTGACACTGACTGACTGACACTGACTGACTGACACTGACACTAACTGACTCTGACTGACACTGACTGACACTGACTGACACTGACTGACACTGCCTGACACTGACTGACTGACAATGACTGACTGACTGACACTGACTGATTGACTGACAGACACTGACTGACTGACTGACACTGACACTGACTGACACTGACACCGACACTGACAGACACTGACAGAAACTGATACTGACGCTGACAGACACCGACACTGACAGACACCGACACTGACAGACACTGACACTGACAGACACTGACACTGACTGACACTGACTGACACTTCCTTACTGACAGAAACTGACTGACTGACAGACACTGACTGACTGACAGACACTGACTGACACTGACTGCCTTACACTGACTGACTGTCAGACACTGACTGACAGACTCTGACTGACACTGACTGACACTTACTGACTGACAGACACTGACTGACTGACAGACACTGACTGACTGACAGACACTGACTGACACTGACTGCCTTACACTGACTGACTGTCAGACACTGACTGACAGACTCTGACTGACACTGACTGCCTGACTGACACTGACTGACACTGACTGACTGACTAACAGAAGCTGACTGTGACTGACTGACTGACAGACACTGACTGACACTGACTGACTTACAGACACTGACTGACTGACTGACACTGACTGACTGACACTGACACTGACTGACACTGACTGACACTGACCGACTGACACTGACTGACTGACACTGACTGACTGACACTGACTCACTGACTGACAGACACTGACAGACACTGACAGACACTGACACTGACTGACACTGACTGACACTGACACTGACTGACAGACACTGACTGACTGACAAACACTGACTGACACTGACTGACAGACACTGACTGACTGTCTGACAGACAGACAATGACTGACTGACAGACACTGACAGACAGCCACTGACTGACTAACAGACAGACACTGACTGACTGACAGACACTGACTGACAATGACTGACACTGACTGACACTGACTGACTGACAGACACTGACTGACACTGACTGACAGACACTGACTGACTGTCTGACAGACAGACAGACACTGACTGACTGACAGACACTGACAGACAGACACTGACTGACTAACAGACAGACACTGACTGACTGACAGACACTGACTGACTGACAGACACTGACTGACTGACAGACACTGACAGACAGACACTGACTGACTGACTGACAGACACTCACTGACAGACACTGACTGACTGACTGACAGACACTGACTGACTGACAGACACTGACACTGGCTGACACTGACACTGACTGACACTGACACTGACTGACACTGACACTGACTGACATTGACTGACACTGACTGACACTGACACTGACTGACAGATAGACACTGACTGACTAACTGACTGACTAACAGACATACACTGACTGACTGATAGACACTGACTGGCTGACTGACAGACACTGACTGACTGACAGACACTGACTGACACTGACTGACAGACACTGACTGACTGACTGACAGACAGCCACTGACTGACTGTCTGACTGACAGACACTGACTGACTGACAGACAGATACTGACAGACAGACACTGACACTGACTGACACTGACACTGACTGACACTGACACTGACTGACATTGACTGACACTGACTGACACTGACTGACACTGATACTGACTGACAGATAGACACTGACTGACTAACTGACTGACTGACAGACATACACACAGACATACACTGACTGACTGACAGACACTGACTGGCTGACTGACAGACACTGACTGACTGACAGACACTGACTGACACTGACTGACAGACACTGACTGACTGACTGACTGACAGACACTGACTGACTGACAGACAGATACTGACAGACAGACAGACACAGACAGATAATGACAGACAGACACTGACTGACTGAGAGACACTGACTGACTGACTGACAGACACTGACTGACAGACACTGACAGACACTGACTACTGACTGACAGACACTGACTGACTGACTGACTGACTGACAGACACTGACTGACTGACACTGACACTGACTGACACTGACTGACACTGACACTGACTGACACTGACACTGACTGACACTGACTGACACCGACACTGACACTGACTGACACTGACTGACACTGACTTACACTGACACTGACTGACACCGACACTGACTGACACTGACACTGACTGACACTGACACTGACTGACACTGACTGACACTGACTGTCTGACAGACAGACACTGATAGACAGTCACTGACTGACTGACAGACACTGAGTGACAGACACTGACTGACACTGACTGACTGACTAACAGATTCTGACTGTGACTGACTGACTGACAGACACTGACTGACAATGACTGACTGACAGACACTGACTGACTGACAGACACTGACTGACACTGACTGACTGACTGACAGACACTGACTGACACTGACTGACTGACTAACAGACTCTGACTGTGACTGACTGACTGACACACACTGACTGGCACTGACTGACAGACACTGACTGACTGACTGACAGACACTGACTGACTGACTGACAAACACTGACTGACTGACACTGACTGACTGACACTGACTGACACTGACTGACACTGACTGACACTGACTGACTGACTGACTGACTGACACTGACTGACTGATTGACAGACACTGACTGACACTGACACCGACACTGACAGACACTGACTGACACTGACACTGACTGACACTGACACTGAAAGACACTGACACTGACTGACACTGACACTGACTGACAATGACTGACACTGACTGACACTGACTGACTGACAGACACTGACTGACACTGACTGACAGACACTGACTGACTGTCTGACAGACAGACAGACACTGACTGACTGAAAGACACTGACAGACAGACACTGACTGACTAACAGACAGACACTGACTGACTAACAGACAGACACTGACTGACTGACAGACACTGACTGACTGACAGACACTGACAGACAGTCACTGACTGACTGACAGACACTGACTGACTGACAGACAGACACTGACTGACTGACAGACACTAAATGACTGACTGACAGACAGTCACTGACTGACTGACAGACACTGACTGACTGACAGGCAGACACTGACAGACAGACACTGACTGACTGACTAACAGACTCTGACTGTGACTGACTGACTCACAGACACTGACTGACAATGACTGACAGACACTGACTGACTGACTGACAGACACTGACTGACACTGACTGACTGACTAACAGACTCTGACTATGACTGACTGACTGACACACACTGACTGGCACTGACTGACAGACACTGACTGACTGACTGACAGACACTGACTGACTGACTGACAAACACTGACTGACTGACACTGACTGACTGACACTCACTGACACTGACTGACTGACTGACTGACACTGACTGACTGACTGACACTGACTGACTGACTGATAGACACTGACTGACACTGACACCGACACTGACTGACACAGACACTGACACTGACTGACACTGACTGACACTGACTGACAGACACTGACTGACACTGACTGACTGACAGACACAGACTGACTGACTGACAGACACTGACTGACTGACACTGACTGACTGACTGACAGACACTGACTGACTGATTGACACGGACTGACTGACACTGACTGACTGACTGACTGACTGACTGACAGATACTGACTGACTGGCTGACAGACAGACACTGACTGACTAACTGACAGACAGACTCTGACTGACTGACTGACAGACAGGTAGGCCTTAGATACACCAATGCCCTGGGTACCTAGTGTACACTGGTACAGGGGCTCACAGGGTGATCCAACCAATTGGGTATGTACCTAGGGTACATGGAGTCCATTTTAAAGAGAGAACAGCCAGGCTGAGATCCTGAATGGCAGGATCTCAGGCCAACTAAGTCGAAAAACCAGCTAGACACTAGGCAAAAATTTGGGGGTAACCATAGTCAGATATCCACCTTCCTACACTGACTGACTGACTGACACTGACTGACTGACTGACAGACACTGACTGACACTGACACCGACACTGACTGACACAGACACTGACACTGACTGACACTGACTGACAGACACTGACTGACACTGACTGACTGACAGACACAGATTGACTGACTGACAGACACTGACTGACTGACACTGACTGACTGACTGACTGACTGACAGACACTGACTGACTGATTGACACGGACTGACTGACACTGACTGACTGACTGACTGACTGACAGACACTGACTGACTGGCTGACAGACAGACACTGAATGACTAATTGACAGACAGACTCTGACTGACTGACTGACAGACACTGAATGACACTGAATGACAGACAGACACTTACACTGACTGACACTGACACACACTGACTGACACTGACACTGACTGGCAGACACTGACTGACTGACATACACTGACTGACAGACACTGACTGACTGACTGACAGACACTGACACTGACTGACACTGACTAACACTGACACTGACTGACTGACACTGACTGACTGACACTGACACTAACTGACTCTGACTGACACTGACTGACACTGACTGACACTGACTGACACTGCCTGACACTGACTGACTGACAATGACTGACTGACTGACACTGACTGATTGACTGACAGACACTGACTGACTGACTGACACTGACACTGACTGACACTGACACCGACACTGACAGACACTGACAGAAACTGATACTGACGCTGACAGACACCGACACTGACAGACACCGACACTGACAGACACTGACACTGACAGACACTGACACTGACTGACACTGACTGACACTTCCTTACTGACAGAAACTGACTGACTGACAGACACTGACTGACTGACAGACACTGACTGACACTGACTGCCTTACACTGACTGACTGTCAGACACTGACTGACAGACTCTGACTGACACTGACTGACACTTACTGACTGACAGACACTGACTGACTGACAGACACTGACTGACTGACAGACACTGACTGACACTGACTGCCTTACACTGACTGACTGTCAGACACTGACTGACAGACTCTGACTGACACTGACTGCCTGACTGGCACTGACTGACACTGACTGACTGACTAACAGAAGCTGACTGTGACTGACTGACTGACAGACACTGACTGACACTGACTGACTTACAGACACTGACTGACTGACTGACACTGACTGACTGACACTGACACTGACTGACACTGACTGACACTGACCGACTGACACTGACTGACTGACACTGACTGACTGACACTGACTCACTGACTGACAGACACTGACAGACACTGACAGACACTGACACTGACTGACACTGACTGACACTGACACTGACTGACAGACACTGACTGACTGACAAACACTGACTGACACTGACTGACAGACACTGACTGACTGTCTGACAGACAGACAATGACTGACTGACAGACACTGACAGACAGCCACTGACTGACTAACAGACAGACACTGACTGACTGACAGACACTGACTGACAATGACTGACACTGACTGACACTGACTGACTGACAGACACTGACTGACACTGACTGACAGACACTGACTGACTGTCTGACAGACAGACAGACACTGACTGACTGACAGACACTGACAGACAGACACTGACTGACTAACAGACAGACACTGACTGACTGACAGACACTGACTGACTGACAGACACTGACTGACTGACAGACACTGACAGACAGACACTGACTGACTGACTGACAGACACTCACTGACAGACACTGACTGACTGACTGACAGACACTGACTGACTGACAGACACTGACACTGGCTGACACTGACACTGACTGACACTGACACTGACTGACACTGACACTGACTGACATTGACTGACACTGACTGACACTGACACTGACTGACAGATAGACACTGACTGACTAACTGACTGACTAACAGACATACACTGACTGACTGATAGACACTGACTGGCTGACTGACAGACACTGACTGACTGACAGACACTGACTGACACTGACTGACAGACACTGACTGACTGACTGACAGACAGCCACTGACTGACTGTCTGACTGACAGACACTGACTGACTGACAGACAGATACTGACAGACAGACACTGACACTGACTGACACTGACACTGACTGACACTGACACTGACTGACATTGACTGACACTGACTGACACTGACTGACACTGATACTGACTGACAGATAGACACTGACTGACTAACTGACTGACTGACAGACATACACACAGACATACACTGACTGACTGACAGACACTGACTGGCTGACTGACAGACACTGACTGACTGACAGACACTGACTGACACTGACTGACAGACACTGACTGACTGACTGACTGACAGACACTGACTGACTGACAGACAGATACTGACAGACAGACAGACACAGACAGATAATGACAGACAGACACTGACTGACTGAGAGACACTGACTGACTGACTGACAGACACTGACTGACAGACACTGACAGACACTGACTACTGACTGACAGACACTGACTGACTGACTGACTGACTGACAGACACTGACTGACTGACACTGACACTGACTGACACTGACTGACACTGACACTGACTGACACTGACACTGACTGACACTGACTGACACCGACACTGACACTGACTGACACTGACTGACACTGACTTACACTGACACTGACTGACACCGACACTGACTGACACTGACACTGACTGACACTGACACTGACTGACACTGACTGACACTGACTGTCTGACAGACAGACACTGATAGACAGTCACTGACTGACTGACAGACACTGAGTGACAGACACTGACTGACACTGACTGACTGACTAACAGATTCTGACTGTGACTGACTGACTGACAGACACTGACTGACAATGACTGACTGACAGACACTGACTGACTGACAGACACTGACTGACACTGACTGACTGACTGACAGACACTGACTGACACTGACTGACTGACTAACAGACTCTGACTGTGACTGACTGACTGACACACACTGACTGGCACTGACTGACAGACACTGACTGACTGACTGACAGACACTGACTGACTGACTGACAAACACTGACTGACTGACACTGACTGACTGACACTGACTGACACTGACTGACACTGACTGACACTGACTGACTGACTGACTGACACTGACTGACTGATTGACAGACACTGACTGACACTGACACCGACACTGACAGACACTGACTGACACTGACACTGACTGACACTGACACTGAAAGACACTGACACTGACTGACACTGACACTGACTGACAATGACTGACACTGACTGACACTGACTGACTGACAGACACTGACTGACACTGACTGACAGACACTGACTGACTGTCTGACAGACAGACAGACACTGACTGACTGACAGACACTGACAGACAGACACTGACTGACTAACAGACAGACACTGACTGACTAACAGACAGACACTGACTGACTGACAGACACTGACTGACTGACAGACACTGACAGACAGTCACTGACTGACTGACAGACACTGACTGACTGACAGACAGACACTGACAGACAGACACTGACTGACTGACACTGACTGACTGACAGACACTGACTGACAGACACTGACTGACTGACAGACACTGACTGTCTGACAGACAGACACTGACAGATATGCACTGACTGACTGACTGACAGACACTGACTGACTGACAGACACTGACTGTGAGAAGTTGGCCTGGTATATGCTGTTCACTAGTTCTAGTGACCACCTTGTACCATGCCAAGCAACCCTTATGGTGTGGTTGTAAGTCAACCTTTTTGGACTAGCTGCCCTAGTGGTAGCGTAGGCTAAGCAGTCTTTGAGGCTAAACTCGTGAAGCGTGTTAAGCCAGCTGTTTTACCAAATGCAACCCCCTTTTATACCAATGAAAGGACACCACACAGATATATATTCAAAATATATATGTATTTATTTCTCAAAGTAACCCCTAGTCTCTTTATGAGCACAGGAGCACAAATCGTCAAACAAGATTATCACAGAATACACAGAAGTTGCACTTTATATGGATAGGCCCTGGTGGCCACTCGAACCATATACTAAAATAGTGGTATAAGTACCACGAACAGAAAAGGGAAAAGGCCTAAGGCCTCTAGAATCGCTGGGCCTACAAGGAGCTAACGTCAGTTAGTGACCAGGAGGTCCACGGGTGGCGTGTGCAGAGCAAATAGTCACACGCGTGCTCCCATAGGTTTCAATGGGTGCGTAAAAAGTACAAAGTTACTGCAAAAGGAATCTTCCGGATGACCTAGGAACTTAAGATTTGGAACACAGGCACTAGAGATGTAATACTACACTTGGGCACAGGTGTGCCAGCTTTACCTCACCCACAGGAAGCGGGTGCATAGGCCTCGAAGTGCGTCGGGTTTCTTCTATCTGTTCCGTGGGGCCTGTAGACAAAAGTGCTGCAGGCGGTCGGTCGGGAAGAGATGCAGTGGATCCAAGAGTGGATCGGAGATGTTGAAGACCTGTAAGCAGAGGGGACAGTGTTCACAGTCACTAGCCAGTGACCAGCGTGGCACCAGGTGGGTACCAGGCGATGTCGGGTGCAAACAGGTGATGAGGGGTAGCTTGTCTCCGCAGCCACGTGGTCCCTGAAGGTCGACGACGTCCAGGAGTCGGCTCACGAGCTGTCCCACGCAGGCTCTCGCTGTCGGCGGTGTCGGCGACTTGATCGAAGCAAACAAGCCTTGGCAAAAGCAATTGCAGGAGGATTCGGAAATCAGCTGTTGGTTCTGACCAGCAAGGTCAGATGGATTGCTCCTTTGGAGGGGAGCAAGGGCCAGTCTGGAGCAACCAGACCAGCGGTGTTTGTCGTAGATTTCGTCGCCAAGATGGCCACTAGCCAGCGGGCCAGCAACCGGTTAGGCGCGTCGAGTGGCAAAATGCAGAAGGGCCCCACGCAGATCGTGGAGATGCTGGAGGGCTCACCTTTGGTGCAGATGCTGCTCGAGGGTTGGGCTTCTCAGGACCCAAAGCACAACTTGGAGGGAGCCTCGGTTGTTGCACTGGTCAGCTTGTCGTAGTCGTTCCAAGATGGCTGGCTCCACGTGTCTCGGTGCCTCCACGGGTCTCCTCTTTGCAGGGACTGTGGATCGGGCGGTGAGAGGTCTGGAGGTCCAGGTCTTGTCAGTCTCTGGGCTCGGGCTCCGGCGGGAGGCGGCGGCAAAGCAGACGGTGATTCGCTGGATGGTGCTTGCGTTAGCAAGGTGGTCACTCCCTGACCACAGGGGAGATTTTCTTCAGTCTTCTGTGCAGCAGAATGTCGAAGTTCCCGTCTTCTTCTTAGTTTCAAGTTGATTCCAGGATGTCTGAAGTCTTAGGACACAGCTCCTACCTTTAAGCGGATTCTAGGGGCCGGACTACCTGCTAGGTCCCTCCCTAAGGGTGGGACCAGGAAGGGGGGTGGTTACACCCCCAATCCTTTGTCCAGCTCGCCCCAGGCCCGGGACTGGTGTGCCCCAGGACCGGTTTGAACTGGCATATGCACCGAGGCTCCTTGTGAGCCACAGGCATGTCTGGTTTCTTTCAAGCCCTACCTGACCAATACACAAAATCCTGTCTGGGGTGGTGCATGCACCTCCCCTGGCAGGAAACCCTTTGTCCACACCTCCCAAGCTGGAAGGACTCCCAGCAGCAGGAGGGCAGACTTGTGTCTGTGGTGGCAGCATCCATTTTGTGGAGCTGAGGCTATGTCTGATTTTACCCGGGTTTCAGGTACTGTACATGTCGTGTCCCTCTAGAAGGGTGGAATGCTAACCCCGTCGCCAGAATTGGCGAGGGGTTAGTATTCCAATTCGTATGACACCTTACTCGACATGTTTTGATAAAGCCAAACCAAAGATAGCATTTAACCGCGAGGTTCATAATGCACTTAAGAGTATATGGTATGACGATATCTGGAAACAGTAGAAGGAAGTTGTTCCGACCACTGCAGACAGGCTCAGCTCATGCCAGAGCACCATCTCACATGGAACCAAGCACTCTGCCTTCAGGATTGTTAAGGCCTGCCATAGGAGTGACTTATAGGTTACCAGGTGTCCCATTTAAGGTTAGGTATAGGTATACTACACCTAAGTAAGAGGTGATTACACCAACTTACCCCAGCTGAGTGATCAGCCAGTTGTGTCAGATTGTTAGGCCAAGCCTGGGGTGGCATAATACATGCTGCAGCCCCTGGCAGGCCTTGGGTACACCAATGCCCTGGGTACCTAGTGTACACTGGTACAGGGGCTGACAGGGTGATCCACTTCCAATTGGTTATGCACCTAGGGTGCATAGTTTTAATTTAGTAGAGAGAACAGCAGGCTGGGGGTCTGATTGGCAGGCCCACAGCCTCAATATGTCAAAAACCAGTGAAGCAAAAAGCAAAAATTTGGGGTGACCATAGGATAGCAGACCCTACTCTCCTACACAACCCCCCCCCAAACGCTGGGACATTAAACTAGCCTTGACCAGTCTCGTCTTCATGTCCTAAGTGGAAGTACCTGGAGAGACCATCTGCATTCCCATGGTCAGTACCTGGCCGGTGCTCCACTGTAAAGTCCATCCCCTGTAGGGAAATGGACCACCTAAGCAGTTTGGGGTTTTCACCCTTCATCTGATTTAGCCACAAGAGGGGCTTATGGTCGGTCTGAATCTTGAAGTGAGTGCCAAACAAGTATGGCCTCAGCTTCTTCAGGGCCCACACCACAGCAAAGGCCTCCCTCTCAATAGCTGACCAATTCTTCTCTCTGGGGGTCAACCTTCTGCTAATAAAAGCAATGGGTTGGTCTTGACCATCTACATTAAGTTGTGACAGCACAGCTCCCACACCCAACTCAGAAGCATCTGTTTGGACAATAAACTCTTTGGAGTAGTCAGGACTTTTCAGGATAGGTGCAGAGCACATGGCCTCCTTCAGGTCATCAAATGCCTTTTGACAGCTTACTGTCCACTGAACCTTTTTGGGCATCTTCTTGGATGTCAGATCATTAAGAGGAGTCACAATGGACCCATAGTTCTTAACAAACTTCCTGTAATACCCAGTCAAGCCCAAGAAAGCTCGAACTTGAGTCTGGGTGGTTGGAGGGGACCAGTCCTTGATGGATTGTATCTTACTCTCCAGTGGTTGAACTTGGCCTCCACCTACAAGGTGGCCCAAATATACAACCTTACTCTGCCCTATCTGGCACTTAGTAGCCTTGATAGTGAGGCCTGCCCTTTGCAGAGCCTCAAGAGCCTTCTTCAGGTGGATCAGGTGATCCTCCCAGGTGGAACTAAAGACAGCAATGTCATCAAGATATGCTGCGCAAAAGTCATCCAACCCAGTAAGGACTTGGTTCACCAGCCTTTGGAAGGTGGCAGGTGCATTCTTCAGACCAAAGGGCATCACCACAAACTGATAATGCCCACCTGGGGTTGAGAATGCTGTTTTGGCCTTAGACTCCTCAGCTAACCTGATTTGCCAATAGCCAGCTGTCAAGTCAAATGTGCTCAAAAACTTTGCAGAAGCTAGTTTGTCTATGAGCTCATCTGCCCTTGGAATAGGGTGTGCATCTGTCCTGGTGACAGCATTGAGTCCTCTGTAGTCCACACAGAACCTCATCTCTCTCTTGCCATCTTTGGTGTGAGGTTTGGGGACCAGAACCACTGGGCTAGCCCAGGGGCTCTCTGAGGGTTCAATAACACCTAATTCCAGCATTTTATGTACCTCAGCCTTTATACAGTCCCTGACGTGGTCAGGTTGTCTGTAAAGTTTGTTCTTTACAGGCAGACTGTCACCAGTGTCCACAACATGGGTACACCAGTCAGTTTGACTAGGTATCAAGGAAAACATATGTGAAAATGATTGTAGAACCTGTCTACATTCAGTCTGCTGATGGGCAGTGAGGTTGCCTCCAAGGGTCACTCCTTCAACTGAGCCATCTTCAGGGTTCTGAGACAACAGGTCTGGGAGAGGGTCACTCTCTTCCTCCTGTCCCTCATCTGTAGCCATGAGCAAGCCCATGTCTGCCCTGTCAACATATGCTTTAAGCCTGTTAACATGGAGTACCCTGTGGGGACTCCTGGGAGTTCCTAGGTCGACCAAGTAGGTGACCTCTCCCTTCTTTTCCAGGATTGTATGGGGTCCAGACCATTTGTCTTGGAGTGCTGCTGGGGCCACTGGCTCCAACACCCATACCTTCTGTCCTGGCTGATACTCAACCAAGACAGCCTTTTGGTCATGCCAAGCTTTCTGTAAGGCCTGGCTTGCCTCAAGGTTTTTAGATGCCTTCTCCATATACTCAGCCATCCTGGAGCGGAGACCAAGTACATAGTCCACTATGTCTAGCTTAGGCTTTTTGAGAGGTAACTCCCATCCTTCCTTCACCAAACACAGTGGGCCTCTCACAGGGTGCCCAAACAACAATTCAAAGGGGCTGTAGCCAACTCCTTTTTGTGGGACCTCTCTGTAAGCAAACAGAAGGCAGGGTAGAAGGATATCCCATCTTCGCCTGAGCTTTTCAGGTAATCCTTTGATCATACCCTTTAGGGTCTTGTTGAATCTCTCAACAAGCCCATTGCATTGTGGGTGATAAGGGGTGGTGAACTTGTAGTTGACACCACATTCCTTCCACATAGCTGTCAAGTATCCTGACATAAAGTTGGTACCTCTGTCAGATACTACCTCCTTAGGAAACCCCACTCTGGAGAATACTCCCAGCAGGGCCCTGGCCACAACAGGAGCTGTAGTGGTCCTAAGGGGAATTGCCTCTGGATACCTGGTGGCATGATCCACTACCACCAGTATAAATCTGTGCCCAGATGCAGTGGGAGGATCCATGGGACCCACTATGTCTATTCCCACTCTTTCAAAGGGAACCCCCACCACAGGTAGTGGTATCAGGGGGGCCTTTGTTGTGCCACCTGATTTGCCACTGGCTTGGCAGGTAACACAGGAGCGACAAAACTCCTTTGTATCTTCATTCATATGAGGCCAGTGAAAGTGAGGGACAAGTCTGTCCCAGGTCTTGTTCTGGCCTAGGTGTCCTGCTAAAGGAATATCATGGGCCAAGGTAAGAAGGAAGCCCCTAAATTGCAGAGGTATGACCAACCTCCTGGTTGCACCAGGCTTGGGGTCTCTAGCCTCTGAATAAAGGAGCCCTTCATCCCAATACACTTTATGGGTACCTTGAGCATTCCCAGCAGCCTCAGCAGCAGCCAGCTGTCTGAGGGGTTCAAGAGAGGGACAGGATAACTGAGCCTGCCTCAAGTCAGCCCTTGAAGGTCCCCCTGTCCCCAGAAACTCAACCTGATCAGGTTCAAGCTCTTCAGGGACAGTTCCTTCAGGGTCCTCTAGATCAGCTTCCTGGGAAGGCTGATCATCACTCTGAGGCAGGGGGGAAGGCACAGCCTTGACCCTCCTGTTCTTCTTCTTGGTAGGTGCTTGGTCCATTGTTCCAGGATCCAAGACCTGTGGTTCAGTGAGGCACTTTTTGGCCTGTGACCTGGTCACAGCAAGGACATGTGATGATATACCTAACATCTCTGCATGAGTCCTGTACTCCACTTCTGACCATAGAGAACTCTCTAGGTCATTGCCCAACAAACATTCTACTGGGAGGTCTGCACTAACCACAACCCTTTTGAGGCCAGTTACCCCTCCCCATGAGAAGTTAACAACTGCCACACTATGTGAAGTAGTGGCATTGCTGGCATTGGTCACCAGGTAGTTCTCACCTGGTATGTACTGTCCAGGATCCACAAAGCCTGGTGTCACCATAGTGACACTGGCACATGTGTCCCTGTAGGCTTGAGCCACTTTGTCATTAATTAAAGGAGTCTGTCTGTACTTGCCCAGGTTACTGGGGCTCACAGTCAGGGACAAATCAATGTCCCCATCACAGATCAAGACTGCCTGTGTAAGGGTTCTGTCTAAGTCAGAATCTCCTTCAGTTCCCATAGTGATTCCCACTACACCCTTTGTCTGGGGACCAACACTGCTAACAGTAGTACTGGGAGCAGGTGCCTTAGGGGCAACAGTGTTGGGGGCTCCACCCTTTTTGCAATCACTAGTCCAGTGAGTTGTATTTTTACAATGATTGCACCAGGGTTTCTTCTGACCTTCTTTCTTCTTCTTGGACTGTTGGGACCCACCCTCCTTAGCAGTAGTTTGGGGCCCTGTTGAAGACTTCTGGTCTTTAGGTTTCTGATCTCCACCCTTTTGGTCTGTTTTCTTCTGATCACCCCCTTGGCCCTGGTTCTGGTTCTTTTGCTTAACCCTGGTTCTGACCCATTTGTCTGCCTTCTTTCCCAATTCTTGGGGAGAGGTCAGATCAGAGTCAACCAAGTGTTGATGCAGTTGCTGGTTTTGACAGTTATTTAAAATCTGTTCTCTCATCATCAAATTATACAATCCTGTAAAATCAGATACCTTACTTCCCAGCAACCAACCCTCCAAAGCCTTAGTGGCACATTCAATGTATTCAGACCAGTCCTGAGTCTGTGTCTTTTGGGTGTCTCTGAACATTAACCTGTACTGCTCAGTGGTTAAGCCTAACCCATCAACTAGAACACTCTTCAGGACTCTGTAGTTTCTGACATCCTCTTCTCTAACAGTGAGGAGTCTGTCTCTGCCTCTTCCTTCAAAGGAGAGCCAGAGGATTGCTGCCCACTGATCTTCGGGAACCTGCTGTACTTTGCAGGCTCTCTCAAGAGCAGTTATCCACTTGTGGATGTCATCCCCACTTTTGTAGGGGGGCACAACCTTAGACAGGTTTCTATTATCGAAAACCCTATCTTTGTCCTTAGGGACAATGCTGCCACCAGTGGGTATAGACCCACTCTCTCTAGGTTGCCTAGCCTTGTTCAGTTTTTCTTCCATCAGGGCTACTTCTAGCTCCTGCTTCCTGATCCTCAGCTGGGCTTCCTGCATTCTGGCCTCATGTTCCCTCCTCTGAGGGGTGGTCATCCTTTTCCTGGAGTGACCTTGAGAGCCTCTAGAGCCATGGGAAGCATTGGAGTCACCTGAGCGATTCCTTTGCCTTCCAAGCCCTGTGTTAAGTCCACTGGGGAGATCCAGTGGGTTGAACCCACTGTCAGTCCCCAATAGCCTTGGTTTAGCTGGGCCAAGTATAATACTTGGCACTGGGCTAGTTCTCCCTTCATCCTCACTACTGTCAGTATCCTTTTCACTCTCATCCTCTGTGGTAGGCATCCCATCTAAGGGGTGACTATTGGAACTGGGTACCTCTGTAGTATCTTCAGAAGGGGGGCCTCCTGTTCCTGTCCCTAAGGGGGCTAACTGGGAAGCTTTCTTGAGTGCTCTCTGATTCTCATCATTCTGTAAGAGCTCTCTGAGCTCAGCAGAGTTTGGGTTCTTGGGCTGTTTAAGGCCTCTAAGAGTTGCCAAATGCCTGAGCTCATTCTGATTAAGGGTAGCATAGATGGATGGTGCCCTCGGGGGGTCACTCTCAACAGAGATGGGTACAGTGGACCCCTCTGCCCCAGCCATTGCTCTTAAGTGTGGGTGGATGTGTTGCAATCTACCTACACTTGGGTTTACCTACTAAACCTATCTAGTAGTTGTAGTCAGGGTGTGCTACTCCCTTTGCTCTACAACAACTAAGTTCAGTAGAACTTAAGTATATCTAATCTTGTTTTATATGTACCTACAGGTACCTATGTGATCTTTCAATTGGTAACCAAGAGATTACAATGGTAAAACACAGCAAGCTCAAATCCCATCGCTGCCACCAATGTGAGAAGTTGGCCTGGTATATGCTGTTCACTAGTTCTAGTGACCACCTTGTACCATGCCAAGCAACCCTTATGGTGTGGTTGTAAGTCAACCTTTTTGGACTAGCTGCCCTAGTGGTAGCGTAGGCTAAGCAGTCTTTGAGGCTAAACTCGTGAAGCGTGTTAAGCCAGCTGTTTTACCAAATGCAACCCCCTTTTATACCAATGAAAGGACACCACACAGATATATATTCAAAATATATATGTATTTATTTCTCAAAGTAACCCCTAGTCTCTTTATGAGCACAGGAGCACAAATCGTCAAACAAGATTATCACAGAATACACAGAAGTTGCACTTTATATGGATAGGCCCTGGTGGCCACTCGAACCATATACTAAAATAGTGGTATAAGTACCACGAACAGAAAAGGGAAAAGGCCTAAGGCCTCTAGAATCGCTGGGCCTACAAGGAGCTAACGTCAGTTAGTGACCAGGAGGTCCACGGGTGGCGTGTGCAGAGCAAATAGTCACACGCGTGCTCCCATAGGTTTCAATGGGTGCGTAAAAAGTACAAAGTTACTGCAAAAGGAATCTTCCGGATGACCTAGGAACTTAAGATTTGGAACACAGGCACTAGAGATGTAATACTACACTTGGGCACAGGTGTGCCAGCTTTACCTCACCCACAGGAAGCGGGTGCATAGGCCTCGAAGTGCGTCGGGTTTCTTCTATCTGTTCCGTGGGGCCTGTAGACAAAAGTGCTGCAGGCGGTCGGTCGGGAAGAGATGCAGTGGATCCAAGAGTGGATCGGAGATGTTGAAGACCTGTAAGCAGAGGGGACAGTGTTCACAGTCACTAGCCAGTGACCAGCGTGGCACCAGGTGGGTACCAGGCGATGTCGGGTGCAAACAGGTGATGAGGGGTAGCTTGTCTCCGCAGCCACGTGGTCCCTGAAGGTCGACGACGTCCAGGAGTCGGCTCACGAGCTGTCCCACGCAGGCTCTCGCTGTCGGCGGTGTCGGCGACTTGATCGAAGCAAACAAGCCTTGGCAAAAGCAATTGCAGGAGGATTCGGAAATCAGCTGTTGGTTCTGACCAGCAAGGTCAGATGGATTGCTCCTTTGGAGGGGAGCAAGGGCCAGTCTGGAGCAACCAGACCAGCGGTGTTTGTCGTAGATTTCGTCGCCAAGATGGCCACTAGCCAGCGGGCCAGCAACCGGTTAGGCGCGTCGAGTGGCAAAATGCAGAAGGGCCCCACGCAGATCGTGGAGATGCTGGAGGGCTCACCTTTGGTGCAGATGCTGCTCGAGGGTTGGGCTTCTCAGGACCCAAAGCACAACTTGGAGGGAGCCTCGGTTGTTGCACTGGTCAGCTTGTCGTAGTCGTTCCAAGATGGCTGGCTCCACGTGTCTCGGTGCCTCCACGGGTCTCCTCTTTGCAGGGACTGTGGATCGGGCGGTGAGAGGTCTGGAGGTCCAGGTCTTGTCAGTCTCTGGGCTCGGGCTCCGGCGGGAGGCGGCGGCAAAGCAGACGGTGATTCGCTGGATGGTGCTTGCGTTAGCAAGGTGGTCACTCCCTGACCACAGGGGAGATTTTCTTCAGTCTTCTGTGCAGCAGAATGTCGAAGTTCCCGTCTTCTTCTTAGTTTCAAGTTGATTCCAGGATGTCTGAAGTCTTAGGACACAGCTCCTACCTTTAAGCGGATTCTAGGGGCCGGACTACCTGCTAGGTCCCTCCCTAAGGGTGGGACCAGGAAGGGGGGTGGTTACACCCCCAATCCTTTGTCCAGCTCGCCCCAGGCCCGGGACTGGTGTGCCCCAGGACCGGTTTGAACTGGCATATGCACCGAGGCTCCTTGTGAGCCACAGGCATGTCTGGTTTCTTTCAAGCCCTACCTGACCAATACACAAAATCCTGTCTGGGGTGGTGCATGCACCTCCCCTGGCAGGAAACCCTTTGTCCACACCTCCCAAGCTGGAAGGACTCCCAGCAGCAGGAGGGCAGACTTGTGTCTGTGGTGGCAGCATCCATTTTGTGGAGCTGAGGCTATGTCTGATTTTACCCGGGTTTCAGGTACTGTACATGTCGTGTCCCTCTAGAAGGGTGGAATGCTAACCCCGTCGCCAGAATTGGCGAGGGGTTAGTATTCCAATTCGTATGACACCTTACTCGACATGTTTTGATAAAGCCAAACCAAAGATAGCATTTAACCGCGAGGTTCATAATGCACTTAAGAGTATATGGTATGACGATATCTGGAAACAGTAGAAGGAAGTTGTTCCGACCACTGCAGACAGGCTCAGCTCATGCCAGAGCACCATCTCACATGGAACCAAGCACTCTGCCTTCAGGATTGTTAAGGCCTGCCATAGGAGTGACTTATAGGTTACCAGGTGTCCCATTTAAGGTTAGGTATAGGTATACTACACCTAAGTAAGAGGTGATTACACCAACTTACCCCAGCTGAGTGATCAGCCAGTTGTGTCAGATTGTTAGGCCAAGCCTGGGGTGGCATAATACATGCTGCAGCCCCTGGCAGGCCTTGGGTACACCAATGCCCTGGGTACCTAGTGTACACTGGTACAGGGGCTGACAGGGTGATCCACTTCCAATTGGTTATGCACCTAGGGTGCATAGTTTTAATTTAGTAGAGAGAACAGCAGGCTGGGGGTCTGATTGGCAGGCCCACAGCCTCAATATGTCAAAAACCAGTGAAGCAAAAAGCAAAAATTTGGGGTGACCATAGGATAGCAGACCCTACTCTCCTACACTGACTGACTGACAGACACTGACACTGACTGACACTGACTGACACTGACACTGACTGACATTGACTGACACTGACTGACACTGACTGACACTGATACTGACTGACACTGACACTGACTGACACTGACACCGACTAACACCGACACTGAGAGACACTGACACTGACTGACACTGACTGACACAGACACTGACTGACACAGACTGACAGACACTGACTGACTGACTGACAGACACTGACTGACTGACTGACAGACAGACACTGACTGACTGACTGACTGACAGACAGACACTGACAGAGAGACACTGACTGACAGACACTGACTGACTGACAGACACTGACTGGCTGACTGACAGACACTGACTGACAGACAGACACTGACTGACTAACAGACAGACACTGACTGACTGACAGACACTGACAGACAGACACTGACTGACTGACACTGACTGACTGACAGACACTGACTGACAGACACTGACTGACTGACAGACACTGACTGTCTGACAGACAGACACTGACAGACAGGCACTGACTGACTGACAGACACTGACTGACTGACAGACACTGACTGACTGACAGACATTGACACTGACTGACACTGACTGACACTGACACTGACTGACACTGACACTGACTGACACTGACTTACACTGATACTGACTGACAGATAGACACTGACTGACTAACTGACTGACTGACAGACAGACACTGACAGACATACACTGACTGACTGACAGACACTGACTGGCTGACTGACAGACACTGACTGACTGACAGACACTGACTGACACTGACTGACAGACACTGACTGACTGACAGACAGATACTGACAGACAGACTCTGACAGATACTGAGAGACAGACACTGACTGACTGACAGACACTGACTGACTGACTGACTGACAGACACTGACTGACAGACACTGACAGACACTGACTACTGACTGACAGACACTGACTGACTGACTGACAGACACTGACTGACTGACACTGATACTGACTGACACTGACTGACACTGACACTGACTGACACTGACACTGACTGACACTGACTGACACCGATACTGACACTGACTGACACTGACTGACACTGACTTACACTGACACTGACTGACACCGACACTGACTGACACTGACACTGACTGACACTGACACTGACTGACACTGACTGTCTGACAGACAAACACTGACAGACAGGCACTGACTGACTGACAGACACTGACTGACTGACTGACAGACACTGACTGACTGACAGACACTAAATGACTGACTGACAGACAGTCACTGACTGACTGACAGACACTGACTGACTGACAGGCAGACACTGACAGACAGACACTGACTGACTGACTAACAGACTCTGACTGTGACTGACTGACTCACAGACACTGACTGACAATGACTGACAGACACTGACTGACTGACTGACAGACACTGACTGACACTGACTGACTGACTAACAGACTCTGACTATGACTGACTGACTGACACACACTGACTGGCACTGACTGACAGACACTGACTGACTGACTGACAGACACTGACTGACTGACTGACAAACACTGACTGACTGACACTGACTGACTGACACTCACTGACACTGACTGACTGACTGACTGACACTGACTGACTGACTGACACTGACTGACTGACTGATAGACACTGACTGACACTGACACCGACACTGACTGACACAGACACTGACACTGACTGACACTGACTGACACTGACTGACAGACACTGACTGACACTGACTGACTGACAGACACAGACTGACTGACTGACAGACACTGACTGACTGACACTGACTGACTGACTGACAGACACTGACTGACTGATTGACACGGACTGACTGACACTGACTGACTGACTGACTGACTGACTGACAGATACTGACTGACTGGCTGACAGACAGACACTGACTGACTAACTGACAGACAGACTCTGACTGACTGACTGACAGACACTGACTGACACTGAATGACAGACAGACACTTACACTGACTGACACTGACACTGACTGACACTGACATTGACTGGCAGACACTGACTGACTGACATACACTGACTGACAGACACTGACTGACTGACTGACAGACACTGACACTGACTGACACTGACTGACACTGACTGACTGACACTGACTGACTGACACTGACACTGACTGACTCTGACTGACACTGACTGACACTGACTGACACTGCCTGACACTGACTGACTGACAATGACTGACTGACTGACACTGACTGATTGACTGACAGACACTGACTGACTGACTGACTGACACTGACACTGACTGACACTGACACCGACACTGACAGACACTGACAGAAACTGATACTGACGCTGACAGACACCGACACTGACAGACACCGACACTGACAGACACTGACACTGACAGACACTGACACTGACTGACACTGACTGACACTTACTGACTGACAGACACTGACTGACTGACAGACACTGACTGACTGACAGACACTGACTGACACTGACTGCCTTACACTGACTGACTGTCAGACACTGACTGACAGACACTGACTGACACTGACTGACTGACTGACACTGACTGACACTGACTGACTGACTAACAGATGCTGACTGTGACTGACTGACTGACAGACACTGACTGACACTGACTGACAGACACTGACTGACTGACAGACACTGACTGACACTGACTGACTGACTGACACTGACTGACACTGACTGACTGACTAACAGATGCTGACTGTGACTGACTGACTGACAGACACTGACTGACACTGACTGACAGACACTGACTGACTGACAGACACTGACTGGCTGACTGACAAACACTGACTGACTGACACTGACTGACTGACACTGACACTGACTGATACTGACTGACACTGACTGACTGACACTGACTGACTGACACTGACTGACTGACTGACACTGACTCACTGACTGACAGACACTGACTGACACCGACACTGACAGACACTGACACTGACTGACACTGACACTGACTGACACTGACTGACACTGACACTGACTGACACTGACACTGACTGACACTGACTGACACTGACACTGACTGACAGACCCTGACTGACTGACAGACACTGACTGACACTGACTGACTGACACTAACTGACAGACACTGACTGACTGTCTGACAGACAGACACTGACTGACTGACGGACACTGACAGACAGACACTGACTGACTAACAGACAGACACTGACTGACTGACAGACACTGACTGACTGACAGACACTGACTGACTGACTGACAGACACTGACAGACAGTCACTGACTGTCTGACAGACACTGACTGACTGACAGACAGACACTGACAGACAGACACTGACTGACTGACACTGACTGACTGACAGACACTGACTGACAGACACTGACTGACTGACAGACACTGACTGTCTGACAGACAGACACTGACAGACAGGCACTGACTGACTGACTGACAGACACTGACTGACTGACTGACAGACACTGACTGACTGACAGACACTGACACTGACTGACACTGACTGACACTGACACTGACTGACACTGACACTGACTGACATTGACTGACACTGACTGACACTCACTGACACTGACACTGATACTGACTGACACTGACTGACACTGACACGGACTGACACCAACACTGACAGACACTGACACTGACTGACACTGACACTGACTGACACTAACACTGACTGACACTGACTGACAGACACTGACTGACTGACTGACAGACACTGACTGACTGACTGACAGATAGACACTGACTGACTAACTGACTGACTGACAGACAGACACTGACAGACATACACTGACTGACTGACAGACACTGACTGGCTGACTGACAGACACTGACTGACTGACAGACACTGACTGACACTGACTGTCAGACACTGACTGTCTGACTGACAGACAGACACTGACTGACTGACTGACAGACACTGACTGACTAACTGACAGACAGACTCTGACTGACTGACTGACAGACACTGACTGACACTGAATGACAGACAGAAACTTACACTGACTGACACTGACACTGACTGACACTGACACTGACTGGCAGACACTGACTGACTGACATACACTAACTGACACTGACACTGACTGACTGACTGACAGACACTGACACTAACTGACACTGACTGACACTGACACTGACTGACTGACACTGACTGACTGACACTGACACTGACTGACTCTGACTGACACTGACTGACCCAGACTGACACTGACTGACACTGCCTGACACTGACTGACTGACAATGACTGACTGACTGACACTGACTGATTGACTGACAGACACTGACTGACTGACTGACACTGACTGACAGACACTGACTGACTGACAGACACTGACTGACACTGACTGCCTTACACTGACTGATTGTCAGACACTGACTGACAGACACTGACTGACACTGACTGACTGACTGACACTGACTGACACTGACTGACTGACTAACAGACACAGACTGTGACTGACTGACTGACAGACACTGACTGACACTGACTGACAGACACTGACTGACTGACAGACACTGACTGAGTGACTGACAAACACTGACTGACTGTCAGACACTGACTGACAGACACTGACTGACACTGACTGACTGACTGACACTGACTGACACTGACTGACTGACTAACAGACACTGACTGCGACTGACTGACTGACAGACACTGACTGACACTGACTGACTGACACTGACACTGACTGATACTGACTGACACTGACTGACTGACACTGACTGACTGACACTGACTGACTGACAGACACTGACTGACTGACTGACAAACACTGACTGCCTGACACTGACTGACTGACACTGACTGACTGACTGACACTGACTGACTGACTGACAGACACTGACTGACTTACAGACACTGACTGACACTGACTGCCTCACACTGACTGACTGTCAGACACTGACTGACAGACACTGACTGACACTGACTGACTGACTGACAGTGACTGACACTGACTGACTGACTAACAGACGCTGACTGTGACTGACTGACTGACAGATACTGACTGACACTGACTGACAGACACTGACTGCCCCACAGACACTGACAGACAGACACTGACTGACTAACAGACAGACACTGACTGACTGACAGACACTGACTGACTGACAGACACTGACTGACTGACAGACACTGACTGACAGTCACTGACTGACTGACAGACACTGACTGACTGACAGACAGACACTGACAGACAGACACTGACTGACTGACACTGACTGACTGACAGACACTGACTGTCTGACAGACAGACACTGACAGACAGGCACTGACTCACTGACTGACAGACACTGACTGACTGACAGACACTGACTGACTGACAGACACTGACACTGACTGACACTGACTGACACTGACTGACACTGACACTGACTGACATTGACTGACACTGACTGACACTGACTGACACTGATACTGACTGACACTGATGCTGACTGACACCGACACCGACTGACACCGACACTGACAGACACTGACACTGACTGACACTGACTGAGACAGACACTGACTGACACTGACTGACAGACACTGACTGACTGACTGACAGACACTGACTGACTGACTGACAGACAGACACTGACTGACTGACTGACTGACTGACTGACAGACAGACACTGACAGACAGACACTGACTGACAGACACTGACTGACTGACTGACAAACACTGAATGACTGACACTGACTGACTGACACTGACTGACACTGACTGACATTGACTGACACTGACTGACTGACACTGACTGACTGACTGTCTGACACTGACTGACTCACTGACAGACACTGACTGACACTGGCACAGACACTGAGAGACACTGACACTGACTGACACTGACACTGACAGACACTGACACTGACTGACACTGACACTTAAAGACACTGACACTGATTGACACTGACACTGACTGACAATGACTGACACTGACTGACACTGACTGACTGACAGACACTGACTGACACTGACTAACAGACACTGACTGACTAGCAGACACTGACAGACAGACACTGACTGACTAATAGACAGACACTGACTGACTGACAGACACTGACTGACTGACAGACACTGACAGACAGTCACTGACTGACTGACAGGCACTGACTGACTGACAGACAGACATTGACAGACAGACACTGACTGACTGACACTGACTGACTGACAGACACTGACTGACAGACACTGACTGACTGACAGATACTGACTGTCTGACAGACAGACACTGACAGACAGGCACTGACTGACTGACTGACAGACACTGACTGACTGACAGACACTGACACTGACTGACACTGATATTGACTGACACTGACACTGACTGACATTGACTGACACTGACTGACACTGACTGACACTGATACTGACTGACACTGACGCTGTCTGACACCGACACCGACTGACACCGACACTGACAGACACTGACACTGACTGACACTGACACTGACTGACACAGACACTGACTGACAGACACTGACTGACTGATTGACAGACACTGACTGACTAACTGACTGACAGACAGACACTGACTGACTGACTGACTGACTGACAGACAGACACTGACATACAGACACTGACTGACAGACACTGACTGACTGACAGACACTGACTGGCTGACCGACAGACACTGACTGACTGACAGACACTGACTGACACTGACTGACAAACACTGACTGACTGACAGACAGACACTGACTGACTGACTGACTGACAGACAGACACTGACTGACTGACAGACAGATACTGACAGACAGACACTGACTGACTGACAGACACTGACTGACTGACTGACTGACTTATAGACACTGACTGACTGACTAACTGACACTGACACTGACTGACACTAACTGACACTGACTGACTGACTGACTGACTGACAGACACTGACTGACTGGCTGACAGACAGACACTGACTGACTAACTAACAGACAGACTCTGACTGACTGACTGACAGACACTGACTGACACTGCATGACAGACAGACACTTACACTGACTGACACTGACACTGACTGACACTGACACTGACTGGCAGACACTGACTGACTGACATACACTGACTGACAGACACTGACTGACAGACACTGACACTGACTGACACTGACTGACACTGACTGACACTGACACTGACTGACTGACACTGACTGATTGACACTGACATTGACTGACTCTGACTGACACTGACTGACACTGACTGACACTGCCTGACACTGACTGACTGACAATGACTGACTGACTGACACTGACTGATTGACTGACAGACACTGACTGACTGACTGACACTGACACTGACTGACACTGACACCGACACTGACAGACACTGACAGAAAATGATACTGATCCCGACAGACACCGACACTGACAGACACCGACACTGACAGACACTGACACTGACAGACACTGACACTGACTGACACTTACTGACTGACAGACACTGACTGACTGACAGACACTGACTGACTGACAGACACTGACTGACACTGACTACCTTACACTGACTGACTGTCAGACACTGACTGACAGACACTGACTGACACTGACTGTGTGTAGGAGAGTAGGGTCTGCTATCCTATTGTCACCCCAAATTTTTGCTTTTTGCTTCACTGGTTTTTGACATATTGAGGCTGTGGGCCTGCCAATCAGACCCCCAGCCTGCTGTTCTCTCTACTAAATTAAAACTATGCACCCTAGGTGCATAACCAATTGGGAGTGGATCACCCTGTCAGCCCCTGTACCAGTGTACACTAGGTACCCAGGGCATTGGTGTACCCAAGGCCTGCCAGGGGCTGAAGCATGTATTATGCCACCCCAGGCTTGGCCTAACAATCTGACACAACTGGCTGATCACTCAGCTGGGGTAAGTTGGTGTAATCACCTCTTACTTAGGTGTAGTATACCTATACCTAACCTTAAAATGAGACACCTGGTAACCTATAAGTCACTCCTATGGCAGGCCTTAAGAATCCTGAAGGCAGAGCGCTTGGTTCCATGTGAGATGGTGCTCTGGCATGAGCTGAGCCTGTCTGCAGTGGTCGGAACAACTTCCTTCTACTGTTTCCAGATATCGTCATACCATATACTCTTAAGTGCATTATGAACCTCGCGGTTAAATGCTAACTTTGGTTTGGCTTTATCAAAACATGTCGAGTAAGGTGTCATACGAATTGGAATACTAACCCCTCGCCAATTCTGGCGACGGGGTTAGCATTCCACCCTTCTAGAGGGACACGACATGTACAGTACCTGAAACCCGGGTAAAATCAGACATAGCCTCAGCTCCACAAAATGGATGCTGCCACCACAGACACAAGTCTGCCCTCCTGCTGCTGGGAGTCCTTCCAGCTTGGGAGGTGTGGACAAAGGGTTTCCTGCCAGGGGAGGTGCATGCACCACCCCAGACAGGATTTTGTGTATTGGTCAGGTAGGGCTTGAAAGAAACCAGACATGCCTGTGGCTCACAAGGAGCCTCGGTGCATATGCCAGTTCAAACCGGTCCTGGGGCACACCAGTCCCGGGCCTGGGGCGAGCTGGACAAAGGATTGGGGGTGTAACCACCCCCCTTCCTGGTCCCACCCATAGGGAGGGACCTAGCAGGTAGTCCGGCCCCTAGAATCCGCTTAAAGGTAGGAGCTGTGTCCTAAGACTTCAGACATCCTGGAATCAACTTGAAACTAAGAAGAAGACGGGAACTTCGACATTCTGCTGCACAGAAGACTGAAGGAAATCTCCCCTATGGTCAGGGAGTGACCACCTTGCTAACGCAAGCACCATCCCGCGAATCAATGTCTGCTTTGCTGCCGCCTCCCGCTGGAGCCCGAGCCCAGAGACTGACAAGACCTGGACCTCCAGACCTCTCACGGCCCGATCCACAGTGCCTGAAAAGAGGAGACCCGTGGAGGCACTGAGACACGTGGAGCCAGCCATCTTGAAACGACCACGACAAGCTGACAAGTGCAACAACCGAGGCTCCCTCCAAGTTGTGCTTTGGGATCTAAGAAGCCCAACCCTCGAGCAGGATCTGCACCAAAGGTGAGCCCTCCAGCATCTCCACGATCTGCGTGGGGCCCTTCTGCATTTTGCCACTCGACACGCCTAACCGGTTGCTGGCCCGCTGGCTAGTAGCCATCTTGGCGACGAACTTTACAAAATACACCACTGGTCTGGTTGCTCTAGACTGGCCCTTGCTCCCCTCCAAAGGAGCAGTTCTTCTGACCTTGTTGGTCAGAACCATCAGCTTATTTCCTCTCCTACAACAATTGCTTTTGCCAAGGCTTGTTTGCTTCAATCAAGTCGCCGACACCGCCGACAGCGAGAGCCGGCTTGGGACAGCTCGTGAACGGACCCCTGGACGTCGTCAACCTCCAGGGACCACGTGGCTGCAGAGACAAGCTACACCTTTCTTCCTGTTTGCACCCGACATTGCCTGGTACCCACCTGGTGCCACGCTGGTCACTGGCTAGTGACTGTGAACACTGTCCCCTCTGCTTACAGGTCTTTAACATCTCCGATCCACTCTTGGATCCACCGCATCTCTCCCGGACCGACCGCCTGCAGCACCTTTGTCTTCAGGCTCCACGGAACAGATAGAAGAAACCCGACGCACTTCGAGGCCTATGCACCCGCTTCCTGTGGGTGAGGTAAAGCTGGCACACCTGTGCCCAAGTGTAGTATTACATCTCTAGTGCCTGTGTTCCAAATCTTGAGTTCCTAGTCCATCCGGAAGATCCTCTTTGCAGTAACTTTGTACTTTTTACGCACCCATTGAAACCTATGGGAGCACGCGTGTGACTATTTGCTCTGCACACGCCACCCGTGGACCTCCTGGTCACTAACTGAAGTTAGCTCCTTGTAGGCCCAGCGATTCTAGAGGCCCTAGGCCTTTTCCCTTTTCTGCTCGTGGTACTTATACCACTATTTTAGTATATGGTTTGAGCGGCCACCAGGGCCTATCCATATAAAGTGCAACTTCTGTGTTTTCTACTGTAATCTTGTTTGACGATTTGTGCTCCTGTGCTCATAAAGAGACTAGGGGTTACTTTGAGAAATAAATACATATATATTTTGAATATATATCTGTGTGGTGTCCTTTCATTTGTATAAAAGGGGGTTGCATTTGGTAAAACAGCTGGCTTAGCACGCTTCACGAGTTTAGCCTCAAAGACTGCTTAGCCTACGCTACCACTAGGGCAGCTAGTCCGAAAAGGTTGACTTACAACCACACCATAAGGGTTGCTTGGCATGGTACAAGGTGATCACTTTAACTAGTGAGCATCATATACCAGGCCAACTTCTCACATTGGTGAGCAGCGGTTGGATTTGAGCTTGCTGTGTTTTACCATTGTAATCTCTTGGTTACCAATTGAAAGATCACATAGGTACCTGTAGGTACATATAAAACAAGATTAGATATACATAAGTTCTACTGAACTTAGTTGTTGTAGAGCAAAGGGAGTAGCACACCCTGACTACAACTACTAGATAGGTTTAGTAGGTAAACCCAAGTGTAGGTAGATTGCAACACATCCACCCACACTTAAGAGCAATGGCTGGGGCAGAGGGGTCCACTGTACCCATCTCTGTTGAGAGTGACCCCCAGAGGGCACCATCCATCTTTGCTACCCTTAATCAGAATGAGCTCAGGCATTTGGCAACTCTTAGAGGCCTTAAACAGCCCAAGAACCCTACCTCTGCTGAGCTCAGAGAACTCTTGCAAAATGATGAAAATCAGAGAGAGCTCAAGAAAGTTTCCCAGTTAGCCCCCTTAGGGTCAGGAACAGGAGGCCCCCCTTCTGAAGATGCTACAGAGGTACCCAGTTCCAATAGTCACCCCTTAGATGGCAATAATACCACAGAGGATGAGAGTGATAAAGGTGCTGATACAGAAAGTAGTGATGATGAAGGGAGAACTAGCCCAGTGCCAAGTGTTATACTTGGCCCAGCTAAACTAAGGCTATTGGGGACTGACAGTGGGTTTACCCCATTGGATCTCCCCAGTGGACTTAACACAGGGCTTGGGAGGCAAAGGAATCGCTCAGGTGACTCCAATGCTTCTCATGGCTCCAGAGGCTCTCAAGGTCACTCCAGGAAAAGGATGACCACCCCTCAGAGGAGGGAACATGAGGCCAGAATGCAGGAAGCTCAGCTGAGGATCAGGAAGCAGGAGCTAGAAGTAGCCCTGATGGAAGAAAAACTGAACAAGGCTAGGCAACCTAGAGAGAGTGGGTCTATACCCACTGGTGGCAGCATTGTCCCTAAGGACAAAGATAGGGTCTTTGATAATAGGAACCTGTCTAAGGTTGTGCCCCCCTACAAAAGTGGGGATGACATCCACAAATGGATAACTGCTCTTGAGAGAGCCTGCAAAGTACAGCCGGTTCCTGAAGACCAGTGGGCAGCAATCCTCTGGCTCTCCTTTGAAGGAAGAGGCAGAGACAGACTCCTCACTGTTAGAGAAGAGGATGTCAGAAATTACAGAGTCCCGAAGAGTGTTCTGGTAGATGGGTTAGGCTTAACCACTGAACAGTACAGGTTAATGTTCAGAGACACCCAAAAGACACAGACTCAGGACTGGTCTGAATATGTTGAATGTGCCACTAAGGCTTTGGAGGGTTGGTTGCTGGGAAGTAAGGTATCTGATTTTACAGGATTGTATAATTTGATGATGAGAGAACAGATTTTAAATAACTGTCAAAACCAGCAACTGCATCAACACTTGGTTGACTCTGATCTGACCTCTCCCCAAGAATTGGGAAAGAAGGCAGACAAATGGGTCAGAACCAGGGTTAAGCAAAAGAACCAGAACCAGGGCCAAGGGGGTGATCAGAAGAAAACAGACCAAAAGGGTGGAGATCAGAAACCTAAAGACCAGAAGTCTTCAACAGGGCCCCAAACTACTGCTAAGGAGGGTGGGTCCCAACAGTCCAAAAAGAAGAAAGAAGGTCAGAAGAAACCCTGGTGCAATCATTGCAAAAATACAACTCACTGGACTAGTGATTGCAAAAAGGGTGGAGCCCCCAACACTGTTGCCCCTAAGGCACCTGCTCCCAGTACTACTGTTAGCAGTGTTGGTCCCCAGACAAAGGGTGTAGTGGGAATCACTATGGGAACTGAAGGAGATTCTGACTTAGACAGAACCCTGACACAGGCAGTCTTGATCTGTGATGGGGACATTGATTTGTCCCTGACTGTGAGCCCCAGTAACCTGGGCAAGTACAGACAGACTCCTTTAATAAATGAAAAAGTGGCTCAAGCCTACAGGGACACATGTGCCAGTGTCACTATGGTGACACCAGGCTTTGTGGACCCTGGACAGTACGTACCAGGTGAGAATTACCTGGTGACCAATGCCAGCAATGCCACTACTTCACATAGTGTGGCAGTTGTTAACTTCTCATGGGGAGGGGTAACTGGCCTCAAAAGGGTTGTGGTTAGTGCAGACCTCCCAGTAGAATGTTTGTTGGGCAATGACCTAGAGAGTTCTCTATGGTCAGAAGTGGAGTACAGGACTCATGCAGAGATGTTAGGTATATCATCACATGTCCTTGCTGTGACCAGGTCACAGGCCAAAAAGTGCCTCACTGAACCTCAGGTCTTGGATCCTGGAACAATGGACCAAGCACCTACCAAGAAGAAGAACAGGAGGGTCAAGGCTGTGCCTTCCCCCCTGCCTCAGAGTGATGATCAGCCTTCCCAGGAAGCTGATCTAGAGGACCCTGAAGGAACTGTCCCTGAAGAGCTTGAACCTGATCAGGTTGAGTTTCTGGGGACAGGGGGACCTTCAAGGGCTGACTTGAGGCAGGCTCAGTTATCCTGTCCCTCTCTTGAACCCCTCAGACAGCTGGCTGCTGCTGAGGCTGCTGGGAATGCTCAAGGTACCCATAAAGTGTATTGGGATGAAGGGCTCCTTTATTCAGAGGCTAGAGACCCCAAGCCTGGTGCTACCAGGAGGTTGGTTATACCTCTGCAATTTAGGGGCTTCCTTCTTACCTTGGCCCATGATATTCCTTTAGCAGGACACTTACACCAGAAGAAGACTTGGGACAGGCTTGTCCCTCACTTTCACTGGCCTCATATGAATGAAGATACAAAAGAGTTTTGTCGCTCCTGTGTGACCTGCCAAGCCAGTGGCAAATCAGGTGGCACAACAAAGGCCCCCCTAATACCACTACCTGTGGTGGGGGTCCCCTTTGAAAGAGTGGGAATAGACATAGTGGGTCCCATGGATCCTCCCACTGCATCTGGGCACAGATTTATACTGGTGGTAGTGGATCATGCCACCAGGTATCCAGAGGCAATTCCCCTTAGGACCACTACAGCACCTGTTGTGGCCAGGGCCCTGCTGGGAGTATTCTCCAGAGTGGGGTTTCCTAAGGAGGTAGTATCAGACAGAGGTACCAACTTTATGTCAGGATACTTGACAGCTATGTGGAAGGAATGTGGTGTCAACTACAAGTTCACCACCCCTTATCACCCACAATGCAATGGGCTTGTTGAGAGATTCAACAAGACCCTAAAGGGTATGATCAAAGGATTACCTGAAAAGCTCAGGCGAAGATGGGACATCCTTCTACCCTGCCTTCTGTTTGCTTACAGAGAGGTCCCACAAAAAGGAGTTGGCTACAGCCCCTTTGAATTGTTGTTTGGGCACCCTGTAAGAGGCCCACTGTGTTTAGTGAAGGAAGGATGGGAGTTACCTCTCAAAAAGCCTAAGCAAGACATAGTGGACTATGTACTTGGTCTCCGCTCCAGGATGGCTGAGTATATGGAGAAGGCATCCAAAAACCTTGAGGCAAGCCAGGCCTTACAGAAAGCTTGGCATGACCAAAAGGCTGTCTTGGTTGAGTTTCAGCCAGGACAGAAGGTATGGGTGTTGTAGCCAGTGGCCCCAGCAGCACTCCAAGACAAATGGTCTGGACCCCATACAATCCTGGAAAAGAAGGGAGAGGTCACCTACTTGGTGGACCTAGGAACTCCCAGGAGTCCCCACAGGGTACTCCATGTTAACAGGCTTAAAGCATATGTTGACAGGGCAGACATGGGCTTGCTCATGGCTACAGATGAGGGACAGGAGGAAGAGAGTGACCCTCTCCCAGACCTGTTGTCTCACAACCCTGAAGATGGCTCAGTTGAAGGAGTGACCCTTGGAGGCAACCTCACTGCCCATCAGCAGACTGAATGTAGACAGGTTCTACAATCATTTTCACATATGTTTTCCTTGATACCTAGTCAAACTGACTGGTGTACCCATGTGGTGGACACTGGTGACAGTCTGCCTGTAAAGAACAAGCTTTACAGACAACCTGACCACGTCAGGGACTGTATAAAGGCTGAGGTACATAAAATGCTGGAATTAGGTGTCATTGAACCCTCAGAGAGCCCCTGGGCTAGCCCAGTGGTTCTGGTCCCCAAACCTCACACCAAAGATGGCAAGAGAGAGACGAGGTTCTGTGTGGATTACAGAGGACTCAATGCTGTCACCAGGACAGATGCACACCCTATTCCAAGGGCAGATGAGCTCATAGACAAACTAGCTTCTGCAAAGTTTTTGAGCACATTTGACTTAACAGCTGGCTATTGGCAAATCAGATTAGCTGAGGAGTCTAAGGCGAAAACGGCATTCTCAACCCCAGGTGGGCACTACCAGTTTGTGGTGATGCCCTTTGGTCTGAAGAATGCACCTGCCACCTTCCAAAGGCTGGTGAACCAAGTCCTTACTGGGTTGGATGACTTTTGCGCAGCATATCTTGATGACATTGCTGTCTTTAGCACCACCTGGGAGGATCACCTGATCCACCTGAAGAAGGCTCTTGAGGCTCTGCAAAGGGCAGGCCTCACTATCAAGGCTACTAAGTGCCAGATAGGGCAGAGTAAGGTTGTATATTTGGGCCACCTTGTACGTGGAGGCCAAGTTCAACCACTGGAGAGTAAGATACAATCAATCAAGGACTGGTCTCCTCCAACCACCCAGACTCAAGTTCGAGCTTTCTTGGGATTGACTGGGTACTACAGGAAGTTTGTTAAGAACTATGGGTCCATTGTGACTCCTCTTAATGATCTGACATCCAAGAAGATGCCCAAAAAGGTTCAGTGGACAGTAAGCTGTCAAAAGGCATTTGATGACCTGAAGGAGGCCATGTGCTCTGCACCTATCCTGAAAAGTCCTGACTACTCCAAAGAGTTTATTGTCCAAACAGATGCTTCTGAGTTGGGTGTGGGAGCTGTGCTGTCACAACTTAATGTAGATGGTCAAGACCAACCCATTGCTTTTATTAGCAGAAGGTTGACCCCCAGAGAGAAGAATTGGTCAGCTATTGAGAGGGAGGCCTTTGCTGTGGTGTGGGCCTTGAAGAAGCTGAGGCCATACTTGTTTGGCACTCACTTCAAGATTCAGACCGACCATAAGCCCCTCTTGTGGCTAAATCAGATGAAGGGTGAAAACCCCAAACTGCTTAGGTGGTCCATTTCCCTACAGGGGATGGACTTTACAGTGGAGCACCGGCCAGGTACTGACCATGGGAATGCAGATGGTATCTCCAGGTACTTCCACTTAGGACATGAAGACGAGACTGGTCAAGGCTAGTTTAATGTCCCAGCGTTTGGGGGGGGGGGTTGTGTAGGAGAGTAGGGTCTGCTATCCTATGGTCACCCCAAATTTTTGCTTTTTGCTTCACTGGTTTTTGACATATTGAGGCTGTGGGCCTGCCAATCAGACCCCCAGCCTGCTGTTCTCTCTACTAAATTAAAACTATGCACCCTAGGTGCATAACCAATTGGAAGTGGATCACCCTGTCAGCCTCTGTACCAGTGTACACTAGGTACCCAGGGCATTGGTGTACCCAAGGCCTGCCAGGGGCTGAAGCATGTATTATGCCACCCCAGGCTTGGCCTAACAATCTGACACAACTGGCTGATCAGTCAGCTGGGGTAAGTTGGTGTAATCACCTCTTACTTAGGTGTAGTATACCTATACCTAACCTTAAAATGGGACACCTGGTAACCTATAAGTCATTCCTATGGCAGGCCTTAACAATCCTGAAGGCAGAGTGCTTGGTTCCATGTGAGATGGTGCTCTGGCATGAGCTGAGCCTGTCTGCAGTGGTCGGAACAACTTCCTTCTACTGTTTCCAGATATCGTCATACCATATACTCTTAAGTGCATTATGAACCTCGCGGTTAAATGCTAACTTTGGTTTGGCTTTATCAAAACATGTCGAGTAAGGTGTCATACGAATTGGAATACTAACCCCTCACCAATTCTGGCAACAGGGTTAGCATTCCACCCTTCTAGAGGGACACGACATGTACAGTACCTGAAACCCGGGTAAAATCAGACATAGCCTCAGCTCCACAAAATGGATGCTGCCACCACAGACACAAGTCTGCCCTCCTGCTGCTGGGAGTCCTTCCAGCTTGGGAGGTGTGGACAAAGGGTTTCCTGCCAGGGGAGGTGCATGCACCACCCCAGACAGGATTTTGTGTATTGGTCAGGTAGGGCTTGAAAGAAACCAGACATGCCTGTGGCTCACAAGGAGCCTCGGTGCATATGCCAGTTCAAACCGGTCCTGGGGCACACCAGTCCCGGGCCTGGGGCGAGCTGGACAAAGGATTGGGGGTGTAACCACCCCCCTTCCTGGTCCCACCCATAGGGAGGGACCTAGCAGGTAGTCCGGCCCCTAGAATCCGCTTAAAGGTAGGAGCTGTGTCCTAAGACTTCAGACATCCTGAAATCAACTTAACACTAAGAAGAAGACGGGAACTTCGACGCTCTGCTGCACAGAGGACTGAAGCCAATCTCCCCTGTGGTCAGGGAGTGACCACCTTGCTAACGCAAGCACCATCCAGCGCATCAACGTCTGCTTTGCCGCCGCCTCCCGCCGGAGCCCGAGCCCAGAGACTGGCAAGACCTGGACCTCCAGACCTCTCTCCGCCCGATCCACAGTCCCTGAGAAGAGGAGACCCGTGGAGGCACCGAGACACGTGGAGCCAGCCATCTTGGAACGACTACGACAAGCTGACAAGTGCAACAACCGAGGCTCCCTCCAAGTTGTGCTTTGGGATCTGAGAAGCCCAACCCCCGAGCAGCATCTGCACCAAAGGTGAGCCCTCCAGCATCTCCACGATCTGCGTGGGGCCCTTCTGCATTTTGCCACTCGACGCGCCTAACCGGTTGCTGGCCCGCTGGCTAGTAGCCATCTTGGCGACGAACTCTACGAAATACACTGCTGGTCTGGTTGCTCCAGACTGGCCCTTGCTCCTCTCCAAAGGAGCAATCCCTCTGACCTTGCTGGTCAGAACCAACAGCTGATTTCCCAATCCTCCTACAATTGCTTTTGCCAAGGCTTGTTTGCTTCGACCAAGTCGCCGACACCGCCGACAGCGAGAGCCTGCGTGGGACAGCTCGTGAGCCGACTCCTGGACGTCGTCGACCTTCAGGGACCACGTGGCTGCGGAGACAAGCTACCCCTCATCACCTGTTTGCACCCAACATCGCCTGGTACCCACCTGGTGCCACGCTGGTCACTGGCTAGTGACTGTGAACACTGTCCCCTCTGCTTACAGGTCTTCAACATCTCCGATCCACTCTTGGATCCACTGCATCTCTCCCGGACCGACCGCCTGCAGCATCTCTGTCTTCAAGCTCCACGGAACAGATAGAAGAAACCCGACGCACTTCGAGGCCTATGCACCCGCTTCCTGTGGGTGAGGTAAAGCTGGCACACCTGTGCCCAAGTGTAGTATTACATCTCTAGTGCCTGTGTTCCAAATCTTGAGTTCCTAGTCCATCCGGAAGATCCTCTTTGCAGTAACTTTGTACTTTTTACGCACCCATTGAAACCTATGGGAGCACGCGTGTGACTATTTGCTCTGCACACGCCACCCGTGGACCTCCTGGTCACTAACTGACGTTAGCTCCTTGTAGGCCCAGCGATTCTAGAGGCCCTAGGCCTTTTCCCGTTTCTGTTCGTGGTACTTATACCACTATTTTAGTATATGGTTTGAGTGGCCACCAGGGCCTATCCATATAACGTGCAACTTCTGTGTATTCTGTGATAATCTTGTTTGACGATTTGTGCTCCTGTGCTCATAAAGAGACTAGGGGTTACTTTGAGAAATAAATACATATATATTTTGAATATATATCTGTGTGGTGTCCTTTCATTGGTATAAAAGGGGGTTGCATTTGGTAAAACAGCTGGCTTAACACGCTTCACGAGTTTAGCCTCAAAGACTGCTTAGCCTACGCTACCACTAGGGCAGCTAGTCCGAAAAGGTTGACTTACAACCACACCATAAGGGTTGCTTGGCATGGTACAAGGTGATCACTTTAACTAGTGAGCATCATATACCAGGCCAACTTCTCACATTGGTGAGCAGCGGTTGGATTTGAGCTTGCTGTGTTTTACCATTGTAATCTCTTGGTTACCAATTGAAAGATCACATAGGTACCTGTAGGTACATATAAAACAAGATTAGATATACATAAGTTCTACTGAACTTAGTTGTTGTAGAGCAAAGGGAGTAGCACACCCTGACTACAACTACTAGATAGGTTTAGTAGGTAAACACAAGTGTAGGTAGATTGCAACACATCCACCCACACTTAAGAGCAATGGCCGGGGCAGAGGGGTCCACTGTACCCATCTCTGTTGAGAGTGACCCCCAGAGGGCAACATCCAGCTTTGCTACCCTTAATCAGAATGAGCTCAGGCATTTGGCAACTCTTAGAGGCCTTAAACAGCCCAAGAACCCAAACTCTGCTGAGCTCAGAGAGCTCTTACAGAATGATGAGAATCAGAGAGCACTCAAGAAAGCTTCCCAGTTAGCCCCCTTAGGGTCAGGAACAGGAGGCCCCCCTTCTGAAGATACTACAGAGGTACCCAGTTCCAATAGCCATCCCTTAGATGAGAACCATACTACAGGGGAGGAAAGTGGTGAGGATACAGAAAGTAGTGATGATGAAGGGAGAACTAGCCCAGTGCCAAGCATTATACTTGGCCCAGCTAAACTAAGGCTATTGGGGACTGACAATGGGTTCAACCCATTGGATCTCCCCAGTGGACTTAACACAGGGCTTGGGAGGCAAAGGAATCGCTCAGGTGACTCCAATGCTTCTCATGGCTCTAGAGGCTCTCAAGGTCACTCCAGGAAAAGGATGACCACCCCTCAGAGGAGGGAACATGAGGCCAGAATGCAGGAAGCCCAGCTGAGGATCAGGAAGCAGGAGCTAGAAGTAGCCCTGATGGAAGAAAAACTGAACAAGGCTAGGCAACCTAGAGAGAGTGGGTCTATACCCACTGGTGGCAGCATTGTCCCTAAGGACAAAGATAGGGTCTTTGATAATAGGAACCTGTCTAAGGTTGTGCCCCCCTACAAAAGTGGGGATGACATCCACAAATGGATAACTGCTCTTGAGAGAGCCTGCAAAGTACAGCAGGTTCCTGAAGACCAGTGGGCAGCAATCCTCTGGCTCTCCTTTGAAGGAAGAGGCAGAGACAGACTCCTCACTGTTAGAGAAGAGGATGTCAGAAACTACAGAGTCCTGAAGAGTGTTCTGGTAGATGGGTTAGGCTTAACCACTGAACAGTACAGGTTAATGTTCAGAGACACCCAAAAGACACAGACTCAGGACTGGTCTGAATATGTTGAATGTGCCACTAAGGCTTTGGAGGGTTGGTTGCTGGGAAGTAAGGTATCTGATTTTACAGGATTGTATAATTTGATGATGAGAGAACAGATTTTAAATAACTGTCAAAACCAGCAACTGCATCAACACTTGGTTGACTCTGATCTGACCTCTCCCCAAGAATTGGGAAAGAAGGCAGACAAATGGGTCAGAACCAGGGTTAAGCAAAAGAACCAGAACCAGGGCCAAGGGGGTGATCAGAAGAAAACAGACCAAAAGGGTGGAGATCAGAAATCTAAAGACCAGAAGTCTTCAACAGGGCCCCAAACTACTGCTAAGGAGGGTGGGTCCCAACAACAGTCCAAAAAGAAGAAAGAAGGTCAAAAGAAACCCTGGTGCAATCATTGCAAAAATACAACTCACTGGACTAGTGATTGCAAAAAGGGTGGAGCCCCCAACACTGTTGCCCTTAAGGCACCTGCTCCCAGTACTACTGTTAGCAGTGTTGGTCCCCAGACAAAGGGTGTAGTGGGAATCACTATGGGAACTGAAGGAGATTCTGACTTAGACAGAACCCTGACACAGGCAGTCTTGATCTGTGATGGGGACATTGATTTGTCCCTGACTGTGAGCCCCAGTAACCTGGGCAAGTACAGACAGACTCCTTTAATTAATGACAAAGTGGCTCAAGCCTACAGGGACACATGTGCCAGTGTCACTATGGTGACACCAGGCTTTGTGGACCCTGGACAGTACATACCAGGTGAGAACTACCTGGTGACCAATGCCAGCAATGCCACTACTTCACATAGTGTGGCAGTTGTTAACTTCTCATGGGGAGGGGTAACTGGCCTCAAAAGGGTTGTGGTTAGTGCAGACCTCCCAGTAGAATGTTTGTTGGGCAATGACCTAGAGAGTTCTCTATGGTCAGAAGTGGAGTACAGGACTCATGCAGAGATGTTAGGTATATCATCACATGTCCTTGCTGTGACCAGGTCACAGGCCAAAAAGTGCCTCACTGAACCTCTGGTCTTGGATCCTGGAACAATGGACCAAGCACCTACCAAGAGGATGTATGACGTTACAACGCACACTTTTACAACGCATGCACTTACAACGCATTTTTTACAACGCATAATCCATTACAACGCATGACATTACAACGCATGACACTACAACGCATTTTTAAAAACTACCTTTACAACGCATTTCCATTACAACGCATACTACCTTTACAACGCATACCATTACAACGCATAATATTAAATTGCATTTAAGGTAAGTATTAGATAGTATAGGGGTAAAAATTACTATTCTAACTCCAGGGGGTGCAACAGTAGGGTAAGTGTTGGATAGTATAGGGGTAAAAATTACTATTCTAACTCCAGGGGGTGCAACAGTAGGGTAAGTGTTGGATAGTATAGGGGTAAAAATTACTATTCTAACTCCAGGGGGTGCAACAGTAGGGTAAGTGTTGGATAGTATAGGGGTAAAAATTACTATTCTAACTCCAGGGGGTGCAACAGTAGGGTAAGTGTTGGATAGTATAGGGGTAAAAATTACTATTCTAACTCCAGGGGGTGCAACAGTAGGGTAAGTGTTGGATAGAATAGGGGTAAAAATTACTATTCTAACTCCAGGGGGTGCAACAGTAGGGTAAGTGTTGGATAGTATAGGGGTAAAAATTACTATTCTAACTCCAGGGGGTGCAACAGTAGGGTAAGTGTTGGATAGTGTAGTGTAATATTATGCGTTGTAATGGTATGCGTTGTAATGGTAGTATGCGTTGTAATGGAATGCGTTGTAAAGGTAGTTTTTAAAAATGCGTTGTAGTGTCATGCGTTGTAATGTCATGCGTTGTAATGGATTATGCGTTGTAAAAAATGCGTTGTAAAGGTAGTGCGTTGTAAAAGTTGCGTTGTAAAGGTTGTTCCCCCTACCAAGAAGAAGAACAGGAGGGTCAAGGCTGTGCCTTCCCCCCTGCCTCAGAGTGATGATCAGCCTTCCCAGGAAGCTGATCTAGAGGACCATGAAGGAACTGTCCCTGAAGAGCTTGAACCTGATCAGGTTGAGTTTCTGGGGACAGGGGGACCTTCAAGGGCTGACTTGAGGCAGGCTCAGTTATCCTGTCCCTCTCTTGAACCCCTCAGACAGCTGGCTGCTGCTGAGGCTGCTGGGAATGCTCAAGGTACCCATAAAGTGTATTGGGATGAAGGGCTCCTTTATTCAGAGGCTAGAGACCCCAAGCCTGGTGCTACCAGGAGGTTGGTCATACCTCTGCAATTTAGGGGCTTCCTTCTTACCTTGGCCCATGACATTCCTTTAGCAGGACACTTAGGCCAGAACAAGACTTGGGACAGGCTTGTCCCTCACTTTCACTGGCCTCATATGAATGAAGATACAAAGGAGTTTTGTCGCTCCTGTGTCACCTGCCAAGCCAGTGGCAAATCAGGTGGCACAACAAAGGCCCCCCTAATCCCACTACCTGTGGTGGGGGTCCCCTTTGAAAGAGTGGGAATAGACATAGTGGGTCCCATGGATCCTCCCACTGCATCTGGGCACAGATTTATACTGGTGGTAGTGGATCATGCCACCAGGTATCCAGAGGCAATTCCCCTTAGGACCACTACAGCACCTGTTGTGGCCAGGGCCCTGCTGGGAGTATTCTCCAGAGTGGGGTTTCCTAAGGAGGTAGTATCTGACAGAGGTACCAACTTTATGTCAGGATACTTGACAGCTATGTGGAAGGAATGTGGTGTCAACTACAAGTTCACCACCCCTTATCACCCACAATGCAATGGGCTTGTTGAGAGATTCAACAAGACCCTAAAGGGTATGATCAAAGGATTACCTGAAAAGCTCAGGCGAAGATGGGACATCCTTCTACCCTGCCTTCTGTTTGCTTACAGAGAGGTCCCACAAAAGGGGGTTGGCTACAGCCCCTTTGAATTGTTGTTTGGGCACCCTGTGAGAGGCCCACTGTGTTTGGTGAAGGAAGGATGGGAGTTACCTCTCAAAAAGCCTAAGCTAGACATAGTGGACTATGTACTTGGTCTCCGCTCCAGGATGGCTGAGTATATGGAGAAGGCATCCAAAAACCTTGAGGCAAGCCAGGCCTTACAGAAAGCTTGGCATGACCAAAAGGCTGTCTTGGTTGAGTATCAGCCAGGACAGAAGGTATGGGTGTTGGAGCCAGTGGCCCCAGCAGCACTCCAAGACAAATGGTCTGGACCCCATACAATCCTGGAAAAGAAGGGGGAGGTCACCTACTTGGTGGACCTAGGAACTCCCAGGAGTCCCCACCGGGTACTCCATGTTAACAGGCTTAAAGCATATGTTGACAGGGCAGACATGGGCTTGCTCATGGCTACAGATGAGGGACAGGAGGAAGAGAGTGACCCTCTCCCAGACCTGTTGTCTCAGAACCCTGAAGATGGCTCAGTTGAAGGAGTGACCCTTGGAGGCAACCTCACTGCCCATCAGCAGACTGAATGTAGACAGGTTCTACAATCATTTTCACATATGTTTTCCTTGATACCTAGTCAAACTGACTGGTGTACCCATGTGGTGGACACTGGTGACAGTCTGCCTGTAAAGAACAAGCTTTACAGACAACCTGACCACGTCAGGGACTGTATAAAGGCTGAGGTACATAAAATGCTGGAATTAGGTGTCATTGAACCCTCAGAGAGCCCCTGGGCTAGCCCAGTGGTTCTGGTCCCCAAACCTCACACCAAAGATGGCAAGAGAGAGATGAGGTTCTGTGTGGATTACAGAGGACTCAATGCTGTCACCAGGACAGATGCACACCCTATTCCAAGGGCAGATGAGCTCATAGACAAACTAGCTTCTGCAAAGTTTTTGAGCACATTTGACTTAACAGCTGGCTATTGGCAAATCAGATTAGCTGAGGAGTCTAAGGCCAAAACAGCATTCTCAACCCCAGGTGGGCATTATCAGTTTGTGGTGATGCCCTTTGGTCTGAAGAATGCACCTGCCACCTTCCAAAGGCTGGTGAACCAAGTCCTTACTGGGTTGGATGACTTTTGTGCAGCATATCTTGATGACATTGCTGTCTTTAGCTCCACCTGGGAGGATCACCTGATCCACCTGAAGAAGGCTCTTGAGGCCCTGCAGAGGGCAGGCCTCACTATCAAGGCTACTAAGTGCCAGATAGGGCAGAGTAAGGTTGTATATTTGGGCCACCTTGTAGGTGGAGGCCAAGTTCAACCACTGGAGAGTAAGATACAATCCATCAAGGACTGGTCCCCTCCAACCACCCAGACTCAAGTTCGAGCTTTCTTGGGCTTGACTGGGTACTACAGGAAGTTAGTTAAGAACTATGGGTCCATTGTGACTCCTCTTAATGATCTGACATCCAAGAAGATGCCCAAAAAGGTTCAGTGGACAGTAAGCTGTCAAAAGGCATTTGAGACCTGAAGAAGGCCATGTGCTCTGCACCTATCCTGAAAAGTCCTGACTACTCCAAAGAGTTTATTGTCCAAACAGATGCTTCTGAGTTGGGTGTGGGAGCTGTGCTGTCACAACTTAATGTAGATGGTCAAGACCAACCCATTGCTTTTATTAGCAGAAGGTTGACCCCCAGAGAGAAGAATTGGTCAGCTATTGAGAGGGAGGCCTTTGCTGTGGTGTGGGCCCTGAAGAAGCTGAGGCCATACTTGTTTGGCACTCACTTCAAGATTCAGACCGACCATAAGCCCCTCTTGTGGCTAAATCAGATGAAGGGTGAAAACCCCAAACTGCTTAGGTGGTCCATTTCCCTACAGGGGATGGACTTTACAGTGGAGCACCGGCCAGGTACTGACCATGGGAATGCAGATGGTCTCTCCAGGTACTTCCACTTAGGACATGAAGACGAGACTGGTCAAGGCTAGTTTAATGTCCCAGCGTTTGGGGGGGGTTGTGTAGGAGAGTAGGGTCTGCTATCCTATGGTCACCCCAAATTTTTGCTTTTTGCTTCACTGGTTTTTGACATATTGAGGCTGTGGGCCTGCCAATCAGACCCCCAGCCTGCTGTTCTCTCTACTAAATTAAAACTATGCACCCTAGGTGCATAACCAATTGGAAGTGGATCACCCTGTCAGCCCCTGTACCAGTGTACACTAGGTACCCTGGGCATTGGTGTACCCAAGGCCTGCCAAGGGCTGCAGCATGTATTATGCCACCCCAGGCTTGGCCTAACAATCTGACACAACTGGCTGATCACTCAGCTGGGGTAAGTTGGTGTAATCACCTCTTACTTAGGTGTAGTATACCTATACCTAACCTTAAATGGGACACCTGGTAACCTATAAGTCACTCCTATGGCAGGCCTTAACAATCCTGAAGGCAGAGTGCTTGGTTCCATGTGAGATGGTGCTCTGGCATGAGCTGAGCCTGTCTGCAGTGGTCGGAACAACTTCCTTCTACTGTTTCCAGATATCGTCATACCATATACTCTTAAGTGCATTATGAACCTCGCGGTTAAATGCTATCTTTGGTTTGGCTTTATCAAAACATGTCGAGTAAGGTGTCATACGAATTGGAATACTAACCCCTCGCCAATTCTGGCGACGGGGTTAGCATTCCACCCTTCTAGAGGGACACGACATGTACAGTGCCTGAAACCCGGGTAAAATCAGACATAGCCTCAGCTCCACAAAATGGATGCTGCCACCACAGACACAAGTCTGCCCTCCTGCTGCTGGGAGTCCTTCCAGCTTGGGAGGTGTGGACAAAGGGTTTCCTGCCAGGGGAGGTGCGTGCACCACCCCAGACAGGATTTTGTGTATTGGTGAGGTAGGGCTTGAAAGAAACCAGACATGCCTGTGGCTCACAAGGAGCCTCGGTGCATATGCCAGTTCAAACCGGTCCTGGGGAACACCAGTCCCGGGCCTGGGGCGAGCTGGACAAAGGATTGGGGGTGTAACCACCCCCCTTCCTGGTCCCACCCATAGGGAGGGACCTAGCAGGTAGTCCGGCCCCTAGAATCCGCTTAAAGGTAGCAGCTGTGTCCTAAGACTTCAGACATCCTGAAATCAACTTAACACTAAGAAGAAGACGGGAACTTCGACGCTCTGCTGCACAGAGGACTGAAGCCAATCTCCCCTGTGGTCAGGGAGTGACCACCTTGCTAACGCAAGCACCATCCAGTGCATCAACGTCTGCTTTGCCGCCGCCTCCCGCCGGAGCCCGAGCCCAGAGACTGACAAGACCTGGACCTCCAGACCTCTCACCGCCCGATCCACAGTCCCTGAGAAGAGGAGACCCGTGGAGGCACCGAGACACGTGGAGCCAGCCATCTTGGAACGACTACGACAAGCTGACAAGTGCAACAACCGAGGCTCCCTCCAAGTTGTGCTTTGGGATCTGAGAAGCCCAACCCCCGAGCAGCATCTGCACCAAAGGTGAGCCCTCCAGCATCTCCACGATCTGCGTGGGGCCCTTCTGCATTTTGCCACTCGACGCGCCTAACCGGTTGCTGGCCTGCTGGCTAGTAGCCATCTTGGCGACGAACTCTATGAAATACACTGCTGGTCTGGTTGCTCCAGACTGGCCCTTGCTCCTCTCCAAAGGAGCAATCCCTCTGACCTTGCTGGTCAGAACCAACAGCTGATTTCCGAATCTCCTACAATTGCTTTTGCCAAGGCTTGTTTGCTTCGACCAAGTCGCCGACACCGCCAACAGCGAGAGCCTGCGTGGGACAGCTCGTGAGCCGACTCCTGGACGTCGTTGACCTTCAGGGACCACGTGGCTGCGGAGACAAGCTACCCCTCATCACCTGTTTGCACCCGACATCGCCTGGTACCCACCTGGTGCCACGCTGGTCACTGGCTAGTGACTGTGAACACTGTCCCCTCTGCTTACAGGTCTTCAACATCTCCGATCCACTCTTGGATCCACTGCATCTCTCCCGGACCGACCGCCTGCAGCATCTCTGTCTTCAAGCTCCACGGAACAGATAGAAGAAACCCGACGCACTTCGAGGCCTATGCACCCGCTTCCTGTGGGTGAGGTAAAGCTGGCACACCTGTGCCCAAGTGTAGTATTACATCTCTAGTGCCTGTGTTCCAAATCTTGAGTTCCTAGTCCATCCGGAAGATCCTCTTTGCAGTAACTTTGTACTTTTTACGCACCCATTGAAACCTATGGGAGCACGCGTGTGACTATTTGCTCTGCACACGCCACCCGTGGACCTCCTGGTCACTAACTGACGTTAGCTCCTTGTAGGCCCAGCGATTCTAGAGGCCCTAGGCCTTTTCCCGTTTCTGTTCGTGGTACTTATACCACTATTTTAGTATATGGTTTGAGTGGCCACCAGGGCCTATCCATATAACGTGCAACTTCTGTGTATTCTGTGATAATCTTGTTTGACGATTTGTGCTCCTGTGCTCATAAAGAGACTAGGGGTTACTTTGAGAAATAAATACATATATATTTTGAATATATATCTGTGTGGTGTCCTTTCATTGGTATAAAAGGGGGTTGCATTTGGTAAAACAGCTGGCTTAACACGCTTCACGAGTTTAGCCTCAAAGACTGCTTAGCCTACGCTACCACTAGGGCAGCTAGTCCGAAAAGGTTGACTTACAACCACACCATAAGGGTTGCTTGACATGGTACAAGGTGATCACTTTAACTAGTGAGCATCATATACCAGGCCAACTTCTCACAGACACTGACACCGACACTGACACTGACTGACACTGACACTGACTGACACTGATTGACAGACACTGACTGACTGTCTGACAGACAGACACTGACTGACTGACAGACACTGACAGACAGACACTGACTGACTAACAGACAGACACTGACTGAATGACAGACACTGACTGACTGACTGACTGACTGACACTGACAGACTGACTGACAGACACTGACAGACAGTCACTGACTGTCTGACAGACACTGACTGACTGACAGACAGACACTGACAGACAGACACTGACTGACTGACACTGACTGACTGACAGACACTGACTGACGGACACTGACTGACTGACAGACACTGACTGTCTGACAGACAGACAATGACAGACAGCCACTGACTGACTGAATGACAGACACTGACTGACTGCCAGACACTGATACTGACTGACTCTGACTGACACTGACACTGACTGACACTGACACTGATTGACATTGACTGACACTGACTGACACTCACTGACACTGATACTGACTGACACTGACGCTGACTGACACCGACACGGACTGACACTGACTGACAGACACTGACTGACTGACTGACAGACACTGACTGACTGACTGACAGATAGACTCTGACTGACTAACTGACTGACTGACAGACAGACACTGACAAACATACACTGACTGACTGACAGACACTGACTGGCTGACTGACAGACACTGACTGACTGACACACACTGACTGACACTGACTGACAGACACTGACTGACTGACAGACAGACACTGACTGACTGACTGACAGACACTGACTGACTGACAGACAGATACTGACAGACAGACACAGACAGATACTGACAGACAGACACTGACTGACTGACAGACACTGACTGACTGACTGACAGACACTGACTGACAGACACTGACAGACACTGACTACTGACTGACAGACACTGACTGACTGACTGACTGACTGACAGACACTGACTGACTGACACTGACACTGACTGACACTGACTGACACTGACACTGACTGACACTGACCAACACTGACACTGACCAACACTGACACTGACTGACACTGACTTACACTGACACTGACTGACACCGACACTGACTGACACTGACTGACACTGACACTGACTGACACTGACTGTCTGACAGACAGACACTGACAGACAGGCACTGACTGACTGACAGACACTGACTGACTGACTGACAGACACTGACCGAATGACAGACACTGAATGACTGACTGACAGACACTGACAGTCACTGACTGACTGACAGACACTGACTGACTGACAGACAGACACTGAAAGACAGACAATGACTGACAGACACTGACTGACTGACAGACACTGACTGACAGACACTGACTAACACTGACTGACTGACTAACAGACTCTGACTGTGACTGACTGACTCACAGACACTGACTGACAATGACTGACAGACACTGACTGACTGACTGACAGACACTGACTGACACTGACTGACAGACACTGACTGACACTGACTGACTGACTGACAGACACTGACTGACACTGACTGACTGACTAACAGACTCTGACTGTGACTGACTGACAGACACTGACTAACACTGACTGACAGACACTGACTGACTGACTGACAGACACTGACTGACTGACTGAAAAACACTGACTGACTGACACTGACTGACTGACTGACTGACTGACACTGACTGACTGACACTGACTTACTGACTGACAGACACTGACTGACACTGACATCGACACTGACAGACACTGAGACTGACTGACACTGACACTGACAGACACTGACACTGACTGACACTGACTATGAACGACACTGACACTGACTGACACTGACACTGACTGACAATGACTGACACTGACTGACACTGACTGACTGACAGACACTGACTGACAGACACTGACTGACTGTCTGACAGACAGATAGACACTGACTGACTGACAGACACTGACAGACAGACACTGACTGACTAACAGACAGACACTGACTGACTGACAGACACTGACTGACTGACAGACACTGACTGACTGACAGACACTGACAGACAGTCACTGACTGACTGACAGACACTGACTGACTGACAGACAGACACTGACAGACAGACACTGACTCACTGACACTGACTGACTGACAGACACTGACTGACAGACACTGACTGACTGACAGACACTGACTGTCTGACAGACAGACACTGACAGACAGGCACTGACTGACTGACTGACAGACACTGACTGACTGACAGACACTGACTAACTGACAGACACTGACACTGACTGACACTGACTGACACTGACACTGACTGACACTGACTGACACTGACACTGACTGACACTGACTGACACTGACACTGACTGACACTGACACTGACTGACATTGACTTTTGGTCACATCATCCAGCGGACTTACTTGGGCGTAGAACGGCGGACTGTATACGGGGTGCTAACGCTGTGTGTCTCCCCCGCCGCCAAACACCATCGCTGGCCGCAGTTGGGGGAGACTACAGCTCCCGTGATCCTTTGCCTTCCGGCTTCCTTCCGGCCAGCAGCGCGCCTGGAGGCGCTTCATAACCAGCGGCTCCCTCGGTGGAGCGGGGGGCATTTCTTTTGGTCACATCAGCCAGCGGACTTACCTGGGCGTAGAACGGCGGACTGTATACGGGGTGCTAATGCTGTGTGTCTCCCCCGCCGCCAAACACCATCGCTGGCCGCAGTTGGGGGAGACTACAGCTCCCGTGATCCTTTGCCTTCCGGCTTCCTTCCGGCCAGCAGCGTGCCCGGAGGCGCTTCTTAACCAGCGGCTCCCTCCGCATCGCGGGACGCGCGCAGGCGGCGCCGGGCTGAGCCCGGGCAGGGGGCGGGCCGTCTGTGGCCGTCCGGGGCCGACCGCGGCTGGGCTGGGCTACATTTCGTTCCAGTGACATTCCCAGTGATTGATTTCATTCATACCTGGCCCCATGTGTACAACTGTTAATACCGACATTTGCTTGTTGTGTATCCGTTTATTATTTTAGTGATTCAGAGATTCTGGTAGATCCAGACTAAGGCTATTCAGAGTGTGTAGTTTTATTATTCTTCTTATTGTACATTTAGTGAGTTAACCATGTCTACAGCCAATAAGGAGATTGTACGTTCTAATATAGCCACCCTTGACAATTACCGTGTGAAAGTTGTCGATAAAATTAACAAAGAGCGTCGACTTTCCTTAGGTCGGGGATGTACTTTGGATCCTCTGCCTAGTACTCCCAACCCACCCATTTCATTGCCTATTTTATCAGGGGATGGTAGTGACAATCTAGAATGCCCTGAACAACCTATAATGGTTTCCGTTTCAGAAACAGAGCCTACCTTGACCACGCTAGAACCACCTCAAGTACCATTATCTTTATGCTCTCCGGTTCCGAGAATGCAGAGAGTGCTAAGATCAGGGAAGGGTGCTGCTAGGCCAACTATTTCAAAACGGGGGGGCAACTATAATAAAAAAAGATTAGACCCCCCATCTAAGTGTGGTGTGAGTGATCCAGTTATAGAAACTGAAAATACCCTAGTAAAATTAGATCCCAAGCAATTAGAGTTGCTGGTTAGTATAATAGATACGAAGCTTGACAAGATTATTTTGCCTTTAATGAATAAACTTGATACTCTTTCAGAAGAAATTAAGAGGCTGGGCGGGCTTCTAAACTCCCACCCAGGGACCAAGCTTAATATAGAGGGCCCGTTAACAGTTAAGGGGCCAGAACCAATAACTCTTAACATTCCTAATGGGGATTCCTGCCCCAATATCGCAGTCATACCGAACCTAGCGGTGGGCCCAAAAACACCACCTACATCTATTGTGATGGATAAGCCAGGGAATTACGCCGTTAAGCCCAAAAGCTATGGCTATCCTAGACCTAATTTACCCCCGGAATGTGCACCCTATGTGGTGGTTTTAACAAATGTTCCACCACTTCAGGACAATGGGTCCCGTAGTAATCCAGAAACCCATGAGTCCCTAAAGAATAAAACGGTGGCTTGGTTAAATCGAGAATGTGGTTATCCAGTAGCATTGTCTCATCAAATTTTAACTACAACTAGAGCTAACTGTATAGGGAACTCTTCCAAAAGCATTGGTGGCGATTGTGTGATCGTCAATTTTAACGATCCACAACTAGCTACTACTACTTTGCTTAGAGCCACCGCTCGACCTTTGAATGAACAGGGTATTTCACTCAGACCACTGGGTTTTTTCTATCAACATGTTATCAGTAAAACTTCTAATGTTTTTAAAAGGGGTAGTGGCAGCGCCTCTAATGTGTTCAACAGGTTTGAGGTGGTTACATCCAATCGGTTTCAATGTCTGAGCGATCTAGATTGTAATGACTGACTGGTTCCTGCTGTGGCGCCCTGCGAAAATGGGGTAGTACTCTGTGGGGCGGCGTTAGAAAGAAAGACTCTCAGGACGCCAGGAAATGTTAGTACCCCCCTCGACCCCTGCCCATTAATCGGTTCCGCAGATGATATTGAGGGGGTTAAAGGAGTATTTCATGCAGCTGACAATCCCTGTGTGAGTCCAAGCACTTCCCCCCTGGTCGAAGGCATCGAAACATCCTCTGGTCTTTTTAGTAGCTTTTTTGTTAGTTGGAGTATTGCTGGCCTAGCTTCGAAAGAAGCTAGCTTGGGGTGGTCTGAGTTTATTAATCTCTTTGACATTTGCTGCTTTCAAGAAACATGGTTGTAGGAAGGTGGATATCTGACTATGGTTACCCCCAAATTTTTGCCTAGTGTCTAGCTGGTTTTTCGACTTAGTTGGCCTGAGATCCTGCCATTCAGGACCTCAGCCCATCTGCTCTCTCTTTAAAATGGACTCCATGTACCCTAGGTACATACCCAATTGGTTGGATCACCCTGTCAGCCCCTGTACCAGTGTACACTAGGTACCCAGGGCATTGGTGTACCCAAGGCCTGCCAAGGGCTGAAGCATGTATTATGCCACCCCAGGCTTGGCCTAACAATTTGACACAACTGGCTGATCACTCAGCTGGGGTAAGTTGGTGTAATCACCTCTTACTTAGGTGTAGTATACCTATACCTAACCTTAAATGGGACACCTGGTAACCTATAAGTCACTCCTATGGCAGGCCTTAACAATCCTGAAGGCAGAGTGCTTGGTTCCATGTGAGATGGTGCTCTGGCATGAGCTGAGCCTGTCTGCAGTGGTCGGAACAACTTCCTTCTACTGTTTCCAGATATCGTCATACCATATACTCTTAAGTGCATTATGAACCTCGCGGTTAAATGCTATCTTTGGTTTGGCTTTATCAAAACATGTCGAGTAAGGTGTCATACGAATTGGAATACTAACCCCTCGCCAATTCTGGCGACGGGGTTAGCATTCCACCCTTCTAGAGGGACACGACATGTACAGTACCTGAAACCCGGGTAAAATCAGACATAGCCTCAGCTCCACAAAATGGATGCTGCCACCACAGACACAAGTCTGCCCTCCTGCTGCTGGGAGTCCTTCCAGCTTGGGAGGTGTGGACAAAGGGTTTCCTGCCAGGGGAGGTGCATGCACCACCCCAGACAGGATTTTGTGTATTGGTCAGGTAGGGCTTGAAAGAAACCAGACATGCCTGTGGCTCACAAGGAGCCTCGGTGCATATGCCAGTTCAAACCGGTCCTGGGGCACACCAGTCCCGGGCCTGGGGCGAGCTGGACAAAGGATTGGGGGTGTAACCACCCCCCTTCCTGGTCCCACCAATAGGGAGGGACCTAGCAGGTAGTCCGGCCCCTAGAATCCGAATAAAGGTAGGAGCTGTGTCCTAAGACTTCAGACATCCTGGAATCAACTTGAAACTAAGAAGAAGACGGGAACTTCGACATTCTGCTGCACAGAAGACTGAAGAAAATCTCCCCTGTGGTCAGGGAGTGACCACCTTGCTAACGCAAGCACCATCCAGCGAATCACCGTCTGCTTTGCCGCCGCCTCCCGCCGGAGCCCGAGCCCAGAGACTGACAAGACCTGGACCTCCAGACCTCTCACCGCCCGATCCACAGTCCCTGAAAAGAGGAGACCCGTGGAGGCACCGAGACACGTGGAGCCAGCCATCTTGGAACGACTACGACAAGCTGACCAGTGCAACAACCGAGGCTCCCTCCAAGTTGTGCTTTGGGTCCTGAGAAGCCCAACCCTCGAGCAGCATCTGCACCAAAGGTGAGCCCTCCAGCATCTCCACGATCTGCGTGGGGCCCTTCTGCATTTTGCCACTCGACGCGCCTAACCGGTTGCTGGCCCGCTGGCTAGTGGCCATCTTGGCGACGAAATCTACGACAAACACCGCTGGTCTGGTTGCTCCAGACTGGCCCTTGCTCCCCTCCAAAGGAGCAATCCCTCTGACCTTGCTGGTCAGAACCAACAGCTGATTTCCGAATCCTCCTGCAATTGCTTTTGCCAAGGCTTGTTTGCTTCGATCAAGTCGCCGACACCGCCGACAGCGAGAGCCTGCGTGGGACAGCTCGTGAGCCGACTCCTGGACGTCGTCGACCTTCAGGGACCACGTGGCTGCGGAGACAAGCTACCCCTCATCACCTGTTTGCACCCGACATCGCCTGGTACCCACCTGGTGCCACGCTGGTCACTGGCTAGTGACTGTGAACACTGTCCCCTCTGCTTACAGGTCTTCAACATCTCCGATCCACTCTTGGATCCACTGCATCTCTTCCCGACCGACCGCCTGCAGCACTTTTGTCTACAGGCCCCACGGAACAGATAGAAGAAACCCGACGCACTTCGAGGCCTATGCACCCGCTTCCTGTGGGTGAGGTAAAGCTGGCACACCTGTGCCCAAGTGTAGTATTACATCTCTAGTGCCTGTGTTCCAAATCTTAAGTTCCTAGGTCATCCGGAAGATTCCTTTTGCAGTAACTTTGTACTTTTTACGCACCCATTGAAACCTATGGGAGCACGCGTGTGACTATTTGCTCTGCACACGCCACCCGTGGACCTCCTGGTCACTAACTGACGTTAGCTCCTTGTAGGCCCAGCGATTCTAGAGGCCCTAGGCCTTTTCCCTTTCCTGTTCGTGGTACTTATACCACTATTTTAGTATATGGTTCGAGTGGCCACCAGGGCCTATCCATATAAAGTGCAACTTCTGTGTATTCTGTGATAATCTTGTTTGACGATTTGTGCTCCTGTGCTCATAAAGAGACTAGGGGTTACTTTGAGAAATAAATACATATATATTTTGAATATATATCTGTGTGGTGTCCTTTCATTGGTATAAAAGGGGGTTACTATTGGTAAAACAGCTGGCTTAACACGCATCACGAGTTTAGCCTCAAAGACTGCTTAGCCTACGCTACCACTAGGGCAGCTAGTCCGAAAAGGTTGACTTACAACCACACCATAAGGGTTGCTTGGCATGGTACAAGGTGATCACTTTAACTAGTGAGCATCATATACCAGGCCAACTTCTCACATTGGTGAGCAGCGGTGGGATTTGAGCTTGCTGTGTTTTACCATTGTAATCTCTTGGTTACCAATTGAAAGATCACATAGGTACCTGTAGGTACATATAAAACAAGATTAGATATACTTAAGTTCTACTGAACTTAGTTGTTGTAGAGCAAAGGGAGTAGCACACCCTGACTACAACTACTAGATAGGTTTAGTAGGTAAACCCAAGTGTAGGTAGATTGCAACACATCCACCCACACTTAAGAGCAATGGCCGGGGCAGAGGGGTCCACTGTACCCATCTCTGTTGAGAGTGACCCCCAGAGGGCACCATCCAGCTTTGCTACCCTTAATCAGAATGAGCTCAGGCATTTGGCAACTCTTAGAGGCCTTAAACAGCCCAAGAACCCAAACTCTGCTGAGCTCAGAGAGCTCTTACAGAATGATGAGAATCAGAGAGCACTCAAGAAAGCTTCCCAGTTAGCCCCCTTAGGGACAGGAACAGGAGGCCCCCCTTCTAAAGATGCCACTGAAGTACCCCTTCCCAATAGTCACCCCTTAGATGGGATGCCTACCACAGAGGATGAGAGTGAAAAGGATACTGACAGTAGTGAGGATGAAGGGAGAACTAGCCCAGTGCCAAGTATTATACTTGGCCCAGCTAAACCAAGGCTATTGGGGACTGACAGTGGGTTCAACCCACTGGATCTCCCCAGTGGACTTAACACAGGGCTTGGAAGGCAAAGGAATCGCTCAGGTGACTCCAATGCTTCCCATGGCTCTAGAGGCTCTCAAGGTCACTCCAGGAAAAGGATGACCACCCCTCAGAGGAGGGAACATGAGGCCAGAATGCAGGAAGCCCAGCTGAGGATCAGGAAGCAGGAGCTAGAAGTAGCCCTGATGGAAGAAAAACTGAGCAAGGCTAGGCAGCATAGAGAGAGTGGGTCTATACCCACTGGTGGCAGCAATGTCCCTAGGGACAAAGATAGGGTCTTTGACAATAGGAACCTGTCCAAGATTGTGCCCCCCTACAAAAGTGGGGATGACATCCACAAATGGATGACTGCTCTTGAGAGAGCCTGCAAAGTGCAGCAGGTTCCTGAAGACCAGTGGGCAGCAATCTTATGGCTCTCCTTTGAGGGGAGAGGCAGAGATAGACTCCTCACTGTTAGAGAAGAGGATGTCAGAAATTACAGAGTCCTGAAGAGTGTCCTAGTTGATGGGTTAGGCTTAACCACTGAACAGTACAGGTTAATGTTCAGAGACACCCAGAAGACACAGACTCAGGACTGGTCTGAATATGTGGAATGTGCCACTAAGGCTTTGGAGGGTTGGTTGCTGGGAAGTAAGGTGTCTGATTATACAGGATTGTACAATTTGATGATGAGAGAGCAGATTTTAAGTAATTGTCAAAACCAGCTTCTCCATCAACACCTGGTAGACTCAGATTTGACCTCTCCCCAAGAATTGGGAAAGAGGGCAGATAAATGGGTCAGGACCAGGATCAGGCCTAAAAACCAGGGTGGTGACCAAAAGAAAGATACCACCAAGCCTCAAGAGAAGGGTGGGGATAAAGAAAAAGAGAAACCTTCCTCAGGGCCCCAAAACTCCACACAGGGTGGTGGGTCCCAAGCTCCCTCCTCTACCACAGCCAAAAAGCCCTACTGCCATGAGTGTAAAACTCCTGGGCATTGGAAAACTGACAGCGGTTGCCCAAGGGCTAAAAACAAAACTGTTCCTCCAATTACTCCTGTCACACCACCTATTACTGTCAGCAGTAATCCCCCAGGTGGTGGGAGTGCCCCCAGAAATCTGGGTGGGTTTACTTGGGGAACACAGGGGGACCCTGGCTTAGCCAATTCCCCTGCAGCAGATACTCTTGTCTGTGATGGTGGCATGGGGTTTGCCAACTTCACTGCCTGTCCCAACACTTTGGGTAGGTACAGACAGGAGCCCTACATCAATGGTACAAAAGCTGAGGCCTACAGAGACACTGGAGCTAGCATCACAATGGTGGCCCATTGGCTAGTTCCCTCTGAGCAGCTTTTGCCTGGTTTCTCCTACCAGGTGACCAACATTGATGGCAAACAGAACAGTCATCCCATGGCAGAGGTATGTCTCAGCTGGGGAGGTGTCACTGGCCCTAAAAGGGTGGCAGTGTCCCCAACCTTGCCTGTAGACTGCTTACTGGGGAATGACTTAGAACTCTCAGCTTGGGCTGGAGTTGAACAAGACACCCATTCTAAAATGGTAGGCCTGTCACAAAAGGGTAGGGGGGTTGTGCCATTCACAACCCCTGTCCAAATAGATTTCCTCCCTGAAAAGGTTGGAAGGGCAGTGGTAGCCACAGCCCAGGCACAGACAGACTTCACTGTAGAGACTGGCAGAGCTGTGACAGTCACAGCTCAAACACAAACTGAGTGCCACCCTGAAAAGGTTGGCAAGGCTGTAATGGTCTCAGCCTATACTCAGACTGACATAGGTGTAGTGAAGCCTGAAACAATGGATCACTCCACACAAACTGAGAGTAGTGGGGAGGAAGAAAAGTCTCCCTCTCCCCAGACATTAGGAAAAGGTCAGCCTCCTCAGGGATCTGACCTCACCCCTTGTGAAGGAACTGCCCCAGAGGTAGCCAGGCCTGGCCTGGCAGAGCCTCTGATGTCAGTGGCCCCTTCCAAGGTGGGACCCAGTCTGGTGCAGGTAGCCTGCCTCTCTCTACCCTGCCTCAGTCAGCCCAGGGCTGCAGAGGTCAGGGAGGCCAGTGGACCCCCAGAGGGCCCCTGTCCACAAGAACCCCCCCATCAAAAGAATGAGGATTGCCTGGCTAGTAGCCCTAGTCAGGTGATGGGTAAAAACATTCCTGAGGGATCTCCTTTACAGGTAGTTAGGGACCTCCCCCAGAGGGATTCTGTTGGGCACAGGCAAACCTGGGACCTTAGGGCCCCAAACCTGACCTGTCCCTCCAGTAAGCCCACAAAAGGGACCCAGCCTCCAGCTTTAGGTAGCCAGAGGCTGACCCTGAGAGCACAGTGCAACTCAGTTAAGGAAAGAAAGGCATCCATGGTGAAGGATGATTGGAGGAAGCTGAGGTCTCACTTTGAGGACACTCACTTCAGTACTCCATCTCGACACCAGCCTTTTACTTTGCCAAGACACACCAAAGGTAGAGATTCCCTATGGTGGAGACCCTCTGATACCCTTAGGGTGAGGGATTGCTTAGTGGACCATGAGACAGGGGGTAACCATGCCAGTGCTGGTTCCTCCTTATATGGCCACTTGGGCAATATAGGCTTACCTGGTCAAGGTCAGCCTTATCTCCCTTCGTTTGGGGGGGGGTTGTGTAGGAAGGTGGATATCTGACTATGGTTACCCCCAAATTTTTGCCTAGTGTCTAGCTGGTTTTTCGACTTAGTTGGCCTGAGATCCTGCCATTCAGGACCTCAGCCCATCTGCTCTCTCTTTAAAATGGACTCCATGTACCCTAGGTACATACCCAATTGGTTGGATCACCCTGTCAGCCCCTGTACCAGTGTACACTAGGTACCCAGGGCATTGGTGTACCCAAGGCCTGCCAAGGGCTGAAGCATGTATTATGCCACCCCAGGCTTGGCCTAACAATTTGACACAACTGGCTGATCACTCAGCTGGGGTAAGTTGGTGTAATCACCTCTTACTTAGGTGTAGTATACCTATACCTAACCTTAAATGGGACACCTGGTAACCTATAAGTCACTCCTATGGCAGGCCTTAACAATCCTGAAGGCAGAGTGCTTGGTTCCATGTGAGATGGTGCTCTGGCATGAGCTGAGCCTGTCTGCAGTGGTCGGAACAACTTCCTTCTACTGTTTCCAGATATCGTCATACCATATACTCTTAAGTGCATTATGAACCTCGCGGTTAAATGCTATCTTTGGTTTGGCTTTATCAAAACATGTCGAGTAAGGTGTCATACGAATTGGAATACTAACCCCTCGCCAATTCTGGCGACGGGGTTAGCATTCCACCCTTCTAGAGGGACACGACATGTACAGTACCTGAAACCCGGGTAAAATCAGACATAGCCTCAGCTCCACAAAATGGATGCTGCCACCACAGACACAAGTCTGCCCTCCTGCTGCTGGGAGTCCTTCCAGCTTGGGAGGTGTGGACAAAGGGTTTCCTGCCAGGGGAGGTGCATGCACCACCCCAGACAGGATTTTGTGTATTGGTCAGGTAGGGCTTGAAAGAAACCAGACATGCCTGTGGCTCACAAGGAGCCTCGGTGCATATGCCAGTTCAAACCGGTCCTGGGGCACACCAGTCCCGGGCCTGGGGCGAGCTGGACAAAGGATTGGGGGTGTAACCACCCCCCTTCCTGGTCCCACCCATAGGGAGGGACCTAGCAGGTAGTCCGGCCCCTAGAATCCGAATAAAGGTAGGAGCTGTGTCCTAAGACTTCAGACATCCTGGAATCAACTTGAAACTAAGAAGAAGACGGGAACTTCGACATTCTGCTGCACAGAAGACTGAAGAAAATCTCCCCTGTGGTCAGGGAGTGACCACCTTGCTAACGCAAGCACCATCCAGCGAATCACCGTCTGCTTTGCCGCCGCCTCCCGCCGGAGCCCGAGCCCAGAGACTGACAAGACCTGGACCTCCAGACCTCTCACCGCCCGATCCACAGTCCCTGAAAAGAGGAGACCCGTGGAGGCACCGAGACACGTGGAGCCAGCCATCTTGGAACGACTACGACAAGCTGACCAGTGCAACAACCGAGGCTCCCTCCAAGTTGTGCTTTGGGTCCTGAGAAGCCCAACCCTCGAGCAGCATCTGCACCAAAGGTGAGCCCTCCAGCATCTCCACGATCTGCGTGGGGCCCTTCTGCATTTTGCCACTCGACGCGCCTAACCGGTTGCTGGCCCGCTGGCTAGTGGCCATCTTGGCGACGAAATCTACGACAAACACCGCTGGTCTGGTTGCTCCAGACTGGCCCTTGCTCCCCTCCAAAGGAGCAATCCCTCTGACCTTGCTGGTCAGAACCAACAGCTGATTTCCGAATCCTCCTGCAATTGCTTTTGCCAAGGCTTGTTTGCTTCGATCAAGTCGCCGACACCGCCGACAGCGAGAGCCTGCGTGGGACAGCTCGTGAGCCGACTCCTGGACGTCGTCGACCTTCAGGGACCACGTGGCTGCGGAGACAAGCTACCCCTCATCACCTGTTTGCACCCGACATCGCCTGGTACCCACCTGGTGCCACGCTGGTCACTGGCTAGTGACTGTGAACACTGTCCCCTCTGCTTACAGGTCTTCAACATCTCCGATCCACTCTTGGATCCACTGCATCTCTTCCCGACCGACCGCCTGCAGCACTTTTGTCTACAGGCCCCACGGAACAGATAGAAGAAACCCGACGCACTTCGAGGCCTATGCACCCGCTTCCTGTGGGTGAGGTAAAGCTGGCACACCTGTGCCCAAGTGTAGTATTACATCTCTAGTGCCTGTGTTCCAAATCTTAAGTTCCTAGGTCATCCGGAAGATTCCTTTTGCAGTAACTTTGTACTTTTTACGCACCCATTGAAACCTATGGGAGCACGCGTGTGACTATTTGCTCTGCACACGCCACCCGTGGACCTCCTGGTCACTAACTGACGTTAGCTCCTTGTAGGCCCAGCGATTCTAGAGGCCCTAGGCCTTTTCCCTTTCCTGTTCGTGGTACTTATACCACTATTTTAGTATATGGTTCGAGTGGCCACCAGGGCCTATCCATATAAAGTGCAACTTCTGTGTATTCTGTGATAATCTTGTTTGACGATTTGTGCTCCTGTGCTCATAAAGAGACTAGGGGTTACTTTGAGAAATAAATACATATATATTTTGAATATATATCTGTGTGGTGTCCTTTCATTGGTATAAAAGGGGGTTACTATTGGTAAAACAGCTGGCTTAACACGCATCACGAGTTTAGCCTCAAAGACTGCTTAGCCTACGCTACCACTAGGGCAGCTAGTCCGAAAAGGTTGACTTACAACCACACCATAAGGGTTGCTTGGCATGGTACAAGGTGATCACTTTAACTAGTGAGCATCATATACCAGGCCAACTTCTCACAATGGTGTAAAAATGTTTCAGGTTATAATGGTTTTGTTTCTTACCAGTTACCTGCAACCGCATCCATTTCTGGTGGAGCTAAGGGAGGGCTTTTGGTCTTAATTTCCATCAAAACCCCCATTATAGTTAAGAAACATGTTTTAGTGGGGGCCCACTCACAGATTGTATGGCTTTCAGAGAAGGATGGAAGAAATATTCTTTTAATTCATTTTTATAATAATATTTTTGATAGCACCAGGTATTTGGTGGTAGATGCACTGAGTAGTGCAATTGAAGATATTATCAATGGTTCTAAAGTTGTCTTTGAATTCATTTTTGCAGGGGATTTTAATACTGTAGCTTGCCCCCTCTCTAGTCACAGTTTGTGTGGGATTACCAACCGCTTTGGGGATGGGGATCTTCATTTTTCTCATAATAAATATGGGGATTCTCTGAACTATCTCCTAGCGGCCATTGACATGGAAATATTGGTTACCGGAAAGAATGATCAAGATGAGAGTATTCTGACATTTACAGGGAGGGGGGCAAATACTGTCATTGATTTTATTTGTATGTCTTCAAGCCTTGTCCCATGGAGTTTGGCACCTAAGGTCATGGATATCGTGCTTAGCGATCATAATTGCATTGTCATTGAGGTTGTTCTGTGGAACAAAAAATCTGTACCCATACCAGAGATTATAGATAATATTGAACCACATAGACCCAATGGTATTAGGTTAAGATGGAAAGGTGACAAATCGGAAATGACGTCTGATTTTATTATTAATAGCTGCTTACCCGAAATCACCGAGATTCTTGTGCAGGATGACGTCACTGCCGATCTTGTCCAACATTTTGTCCGAATTAACTCTATTATAGACCAAAAATTTACTAAATCATCTGAGGCTAAGTCTAAACAACAAAGGGGTTGGTTTGATCGTGCCTGTACCTGCGCTCTCAAAGAGCTTAAAGATGCTCTGGCATTCAAACCTAGAGATAGGGACCAGGTGTGTCAGCTCAGACTTAACTATAAGAACACAGTTAAGCGCAGGAAGATCGAATTACAACATGAGGCCTGGGATAAATTGTCACAGGCCGCTGAACTGAAAGATTGTTCACTATTCTGGGCCACGGTTAATTTCCCCTTTTTAAAAGATGAGAAGCTTCCGGAATTAACCTCAATGGTTAGTATGGATTCCTGGGTTTCCCATTTTTCTACAATTTTTGATTCAGGTAATGCATTGCTCAATCGAAATGATTGCTGGCCCATAGTGCCCCTGAATATTAATATCACGGAGGTTTTAGGTAGCATTTCCTCAAGCAAAGGTGGTAAGGCCCAGGGCCCTGATGGAGTGCCCATTGATGTTTACAAGTTAGTCCCGGAGATTTGGGGCCCTATACTGGTTAAGGTTTTTAATGCCGCAGTCTGCCTTGGGGTGCCCCCAACTTGGGAGGAATCAATTATCATACCTATTCATAAGAAAGGTGACAGGGGGGATGTGAAGAACTACCGCCCCATCTCCCTGCTGGACTCCTCTGTAAAAATAATGAGTAGGGTACTCCTGGTTAGGCTGGAAGAATGGGTAGAATCCAATGGCATCCTGGCAAATTGCCAGTATGGGTTCAGAAAGGGCCGTGGGACGATCGAGCAATGCTTGAATCTTGAACTTTTAATTCGGAAATATACCCAGGCTAGAAAGGGCTCTATTTATCTCTGCTTTGCAGATTTAAGTAGCGCCTTCGATCTGGTGGATCATGCTATTCTCTGGACTAAGTTGATAGAAATGGGGGCCCCTGAGGGTATTATTTTCTTCTTGGCCCGTCTTTATGAAAAACTTCGAACCAGTGTTAGGTATGGTTCTAATGGGGAATGTACCACTAAATTCAGGATCGGGCGGGGCATAAGGCAGGGTTGTGTTCTTGCCCCCCTGCTTTTTACCCTTTTCCTAAACGAAGTGGACTCTGTCCTACAGTCAGTAGCGGCTGACGCCCCTAGAGTTAATAACATCAATATTCCGGTTTTACTTTATGCGGACGATGCCGTTTTATTGTCCAGGACCCCGATAGGTCTTCAACGTTTAATGGATAGGTTTTCACAGTTTATTACATCTAGAAAGCTTGTGATTAACAAAACCAAAACCTATACCATGGAATGTGGTCCCGGAAAGATCAAGCCTCATTCTTATTATATCGATCAACACAGGGTTAAATCAGTTGATAATTTTAACTACCTTGGAATTATTTTCTCTAAGAATTGTAGTTGGGCTAAAGAGCACACTAGTGTTAGAGCCAAGATAGCCAGAAGCTCTAATGGGGTGTTCACCTTTGCAACTAAACTAGGTGACAAACGAATAAGCGATATGCTCAAGATTTTCCAGTCTTGATGCCTCTCTATCGCGCTTTATGGGGCGGGGATCTGGGGCTTCACCACGGCTGGGTGTTTACAGGTGGAGGAGAATGTCTTTTTGAATAAATTGTTGTATCTACCTCAATCTGCCTCTAATGACTTAGTCCACAGTGAACTTGGTATCCCATTTCTAAATGACTTGATTCTCCTCAGGCCATTATTGTTGTGGCGGTCAATTTGGCTGAAAGAAGAAACGTCTCTAAATAGAGCCATTGTGAGAAGTTGGCCTGGTATATGATGCTCACTAGTTAAAGTGATCACCTTGTACCATGCCAAGCAACCCTTATGGTGTGGTTGTAAGTCAACCTTTTCGGACTAGCTGCCCTAGTGGTAGCGTAGGCTAAGCAGTCTTTGAGGCTAAACTCGTGAAGCGTGTTAAGCCAGCTGTTTTACCAAATGTAACCCCCTTTTATACCAATGAAAGGACACCACACAGATATATATTCAAAATATATATGTATTTATTTCTCAAAGTAACCCCTAGTCTCTTTATGAGCACAGGAGCACAAATCGTCAAACAAGATTATCACAGAATACACAGAAGTTGCACGTTATATGGATAGGCCCTGGTGGCCACTCAAACCATATACTAAAATAGTGGTATAAGTACCACGAACAGAAAAGGGAAAAGGCCTAGGGCCTCTAGAATCGCTGGGCCTACAAGGAGCTAACGTCAGTTAGTGACCAGGAGGTCCACGGGTGGCGTGTGCAGAGCAAATAGTCACACGCGTGCTCCCATAGGTTTCAATGGGTGCGTAAAAAGTACAAAGTTACTGCAAAGAGGATCTTCCGGATGGACTAGGAACTCAAGATTTGGAACACAGGCACTAGAGATGTAATACTACACTTGGGCACAGGTGTGCCAGCTTTACCTCACCCACAGGAAGCGGGTGCATAGGCCTCGAAGTGCGTCGGGTTTCTTCTATCTGTTCTGTGGAGCTTGAAGACAAAGATGCTGCAGGCGGTCGGTCCGGGAGAGATGCAGTGGATCCAAGAGTGGATCAGAGATGTTGAAGACCTGTAAGCAGAGGGGACAGTGTTCACAGTCACTAGCCAGTGACCAGCGTGGCACCAGGTGGGTACCAGGCGATGTCGGGTGCAAACAGGTGATGAGGGGTAGCTTGTCTCCGCAGCCACGTGGTCCCTGAAGGTCGACGACGTCCAGGAGTCGGCTCACGAGCTGTCCCACGCAGGCTCTCGCTGTCGGCGGTGTCGGCGACTTGATCGAAGCAAACAAGCCTTGGCAAAAGCAATTGTAGGAGGATTCGGAAATCAGCTGTTGGTTCTGACCAGCAAGGTCAGAGGGATTGCTCCTTTGGAGGGGAGCAAGGGCCAGTCTGGAGCAACCAGACCAGCAGTGTATTTCGTAGAGTTCGTCACCAAGATGGCCACTGGCCAGCGGGCCAGCAACCGGTTAGGCGCGTCGAGTGGCAAAATGCAGAAGGGCCCCACGCAGATCGTGGAGATGCTGGAGGGCTCACCTTTGGTGCAGATGCTGCTCGGGGGTTGGGCTTCTCAGATCCCAAAGCACAACTTGGAGGGAGCCTCGGTTGTTGCACTTGTCAGCTTGTCGTAGTCGTTCCAAGATGGCTGGCTCCACGTGTCTCGGTGCCTCCACGGGTCTCTTCTTCTCAGGAACTGTGGATCGGGCGGTGAGAGGTCTGGAGGTCCAGGTCTTGTCAGTCTCTGGGCTCGGGCTCCGGCGGGAGGCGGCGGCAAAGCAGACGTTGATGCGCTGGATGGTGCTTGCGTTAGCAAGGTGGTCACTCCCTGACCACAGGGGAGATTTTCTTCAGTCTTCTGTGCAGCAAAATGTCGAAGTTCCCGTCTTCTTCTTAGTTTCAAGTTGATTCCAGGATGTCTGAAGTCTTAGGACACAGCTCCTACCTTTAAGCGGATTCTAGGGGCCGGACTACCTGCTAGGTCCCTCCCTATGGGTGGGACCAGGAAGGGGGGTGGTCACACCCCCAATCCTTTGTCCAGCTCGCCCCAGGCCCGGGACTGGTGTGCCCCAGGACCGGTTTGAACTGGCATATGCACCGAGGCTCCTTGTGAGCCACAGGCATGTCTGGTTTCTTTCAAGCCCTACCTGACCAATACACAAAATCCTGTCTGGGGTGGTGCACGCACCTCCCCTGGCAGGAAACCCTTTGTCCACACCTCCCAAGCTGGAAGGACTCCCAGCAGCAGGAGGGCAGACTTGTGTCTGTGGTGGCAGCATCCATTTTGTGGAGCTGAGGCTATGTCTGATTTTACCCGGGTTTCAGGCACTGTACATGTCGTGTCCCTCTAGAAGGGTGGAATGCTAACCCCGTCGCCAGAATTGGCGAGGGGTTAGTATTCCAATTCGTATGACACCTTACTCGACATGTTTTGATAAAGCCAAACCAAAGATAGCATTTAACCGCGAGGTTCATAATGCACTTAAGAGTATATGGTATGACGATATCTGGAAACAGTAGAAGGAAGTTGTTCCGACCACTGCAGACAGGCTCAGCTCATGCCAGAGCACCATCTCACATGGAACCAAGCACTCTGCCTTCAGGATTGTTAAGGCCTGCCATAGGAGTGACTTATAGGTTACCAGGTGTCCCATTTAAGGTTAGGTATAGGTATACTACACCTAAGTAAGAGGTGATTACACCAACTTACCCCAGCTGAGTGATCAGCCAGTTGTGTCAGATTGTTAGGCCAAGCCTGGGGTGGCATAATACATGCTGCAGCCCTTGGCAGGCCTTGGGTACACCAATGCCCTGGGTACCTAGTGTACACTGGTACAGGGGCTGACAGGGTGATCCACTTCCAATTGGTTATGCACCTAGGGTGCATAGTTTTTTTTTAGTAGAGAGAACAGCAGGCTGGGGGTCTGATTGGCAGGCCCACAGCCTCAATATGTCAAAAACCAGTTAGACACTAGGCAAAAAATTTGGGGGTAACCATAGTCAGATATCCACCTTCCTACACAACCCCCCCCCAAACGAAGGGAGATAAGGCTGACCTTGACCAGGTAAGCCTATATTGCCCAAGTGGCCATATAAGGAGGAACCAGCACTGGCATGGTTACCCCCTGTCTCATGGTCCACTAAGCAATCCCTCACCCTAAGGGTATCAGAGGGTCTCCACCATAGGGAATCTCTACCTTTGGTGTGTCTTGGCAAAGCAAAAGGCTGGTGTTGAGATGGAGTACTGAAGTGAGTGTCCTCAAAGTGAGGCCTCACCTTCCTCCAATCCCCCTCCACCATGGATGCCTTTCTTTCCTTAACTGAGTTGCACTGTGCTCTCAGGGTCAGCCTCTGGCTACCTAAAGCTGGAGGCTGGGTCCCTTTTGTGGGCTTACTGGAGGGACAGGTCAGGTCTGGGGCCCTAAGGTCCCATGTTTGCCTGTACCCAACAGAATCCCTCTGGGGGAGGTCCCTAACTACCTGTAAAGGAGATCCCTCAGGAATGTTTTTACCCATCACCTGACTAGGGCTACTAGCCAGGCAATCCTCATTCTTTTGATGGGGGGGTTCTTGTGGACAGGGGCCCTCTTGGGGTCCACTGGCCTCCCTGACCTCTGCAGCCCTGGGCTGACTGAGGCAGGGTAGAGAGAGGCAGGCTACCTGCACCAGACTGGGTCCCACCTTGGAAGGGGCCACTGACATCAGAGGCTCTGCCAGGCCAGGCCTGGCTACCTCTGGGGCAGTTCCTTCACAAGGGGTGAGGTCAGCTCCCTGAGGAGGCTGACTTTTTCCTAATGTCTGGGGAGAGGGAGACTTTTCTTCCTCCCCACTACTCTCTGTTTGTGTGGAGTGATCCATAGTTTCAGGCTTCACTACACCTATGTCAGTCTGAGTATAGGCTGAGACCATTACAGCCTTGCCAACCTTTTCAGGGGGGCACTCAGTTTGTGTTTGAGCTGTGACTGTCACAGCTCTGCCAGTCTCTACAGGGAAGTCTGTCTGTGCCTGGGCTGTGGCTACCACTGCCCTTCCAACCTTTCCAGGGAGGAAATCTATTTGGACAGGGGTTGTGAATGGCACAACCCCACTACCCTTTTGTGAAAGGCCTACCATTTTAGAATGGGTGTCTTGTTCAACTCCAGCCCAAGCTGAGAGTTCTAAGTCATTCCCCAGTAAGCAGTCTACAGGCAAGGTTGGGGACACTGCCACCCTTTTAGGGCCAGTGACACCTCCCCAGCTGAGACATACCTCTGCCATGGGATGACTGTTCTGTTTGCCATCAATGTTGGTCACCTGGTAGGAGAAACCAGGCAAAAGCTGCTCAGAGGGAACTAGCCAATGGGCCACCATTGTGATGCTAGCTCCAGTGTCTCTGTAGGCCTCAGCTTTTGTACCATTGATGTAGGGCTCCTGTCTGTACCTACCCAAAGTGTTGGGACAGGCAGTGAAGTTGGCAAACCCCATGCCACCATCACAGACAAGAGTATCTGCTGCAGGGGAATTGGCTAAGTCAGGGTCCCCCTGTGTTCCCCAAGTAAACCCACCCACATTTTTGGGGGCACTCCCACCACCTGGGGGATTACTGCTGACAGTAATAGGTGGTGTGACATGAGTAATTGGAGGAACAGTTTTGTTTGTAGCCCTTGGGCAACTGCTGTCAGTTTTCCAATGCCCAGGAGTTTTACACTCATGGCAGTAAGGCTTTTTACCTGTGGTAGAGGAGGGAGCTTGGGACCCACCACCCTGTGTGGAGTTTTGGGGCCCTGAGGAAGATTTCTCTTTTGCCTTATCCCCTCCCTTCTCTTGAGGTTTGGTGGTATCTTTCTTTTGGTCACCACCCTGATTCTTAGGCCTGATCCTGGTCCTGACCCATTTTTCTGCCCTCTTTCCCAATTCTTGGGGAGAGGTCAAATCTGAGTCTACCAGGTGTTGATGGAGGAGCTGGTTTTGACAGTTACTTAAAATCTGTTCTCTCATCATCAAATTGTACAATCCTGTATAATCAGATACCTTACTTCCCAGCAACCAACCCTCCAAAGCCTTAGTGGCACATTCAACATATTCAGACCAGTCCTGAGTCTGTGTCTTTTGGGTGTCTCTGAACATTAACCTGTACTGTTCAGTGGTTAAGCCTAACCCATCAACCAGAACACTCTTCAGGACTCTGTAGTTTCTGACATCCTCTTCTCTAACAGTGAGGAGTCTGTCTCTGCCTCTTCCTTCAAAGGAGAGCCAGAGGATTGCTGCCCACTGGTCTTCAGGAACCTGCTGTACTTTGCAGGCTCTCTCAAGAGCAGTTATCCATTTGTGGATGTCATCCCCACTTTTGTAGGGGGGCACAACCTTAGACAGGTTCCTATTATCAAAGACCCTATCTTTGTCCTTAGGGACAATGCTGCCACCAGTGGGTATAGACCCACTCTCTCTAGGTTGCCTAGCCTTCCTCAGTTTTTCTTCCATCAGGGCTACTTCTAGCTCCTGCTTCCTGATCCTCAGCTGGGCTTCCTGCATTCTGGCCTCGTGTTCCCTCCTCTGAGGGGTGGTCATCCTTTTCCTGGAGTGACCTTGAGAGCCTCTAGAGCCATGAGAAGCATTGGAGTCACCTGAGCGATTCCTTTGCCTCCCAAGCCCTGTGTTAAGTCCACTGGGGAGATCCAATGGGGTAAACCCATTGTCAGTCCCCAATAGCCTTAGTTTAGCTGGGCCAAGTATAATACTTGGCACTGGGCTAGTTCTCCCTTCATCATCACTACTTTCTGTATCCTCACCACTTTCCTCCCCTGTAGTATGATTCTCATCTAGGGGATGGCTATTGGAACTGGGTACCTCTGTAGTATCTTCAGAAGGGGGGCCTCCTGTTCCTGACCCTAAGGGGGCTAACTGGGAAGCTTTCTTGAGTGCTCTCTGATTCTCATCATTCTGTAAGAGCTCTCTGAGCTCAGCAGAGTTTGGGTTCTTGGGCTGTTTAAGGCCTCTAAGAGTTGCCAAATGCCTGAGCTCATTCTGATTAAGGGTAGCAAAGCTGGATGTTGCCCTCTGGGGGTCACTCTCAACAGAGATGGGTACAGTGGACCCCTCTGCCCCGGCCATTGCTCTTAAGTGTGGGTGGATGTGTTGCAATCTACCTACACTTGTGTTTATCTACTAAACCTATCTAGTAGTTGTAGTCAGGGTGTGCTACTCCCTTTGCTCTACAACAACTAAGTTCAGTAGAACTTATGTATATCTAATCTTGTTTTATAGGTACCTACAGGTACCTATGTGATCTTTCAATTGGTAACCAAGAGATTACAATGGTAAAACACAGCAAGCTCAAATCCAACCGCTGCTCACCAATGTGAGAAGTTGGCCTGGTATATGATGCTCACTAGTTAAAGTGATCACCTTGTACCATGCCAAGCAACCCTTATGGTGTGGTTGTAAGTCAACCTTTTCGGACTAGCTGCCCTAGTGGTAGCGTAGGCTAAGCAGTCTTTGAGGCTAAACTCGTGAAGCGTGTTAAGCCAGCTGTTTTACCAAATGTAACCCCCTTTTATACCAATGAAAGGACACCACACAGATATATATTCAAAATATATATGTATTTATTTCTCAAAGTAACCCCTAGTCTCTTTATGAGCACAGGAGCACAAATCGTCAAACAAGATTATCACAGAATACACAGAAGTTGCACGTTATATGGATAGGCCCTGGTGGCCACTCAAACCATATACTAAAATAGTGGTATAAGTACCACGAACAGAAAAGGGAAAAGGCCTAGGGCCTCTAGAATCGCTGGGCCTACAAGGAGCTAACGTCAGTTAGTGACCAGGAGGTCCACGGGTGGCGTGTGCAGAGCAAATAGTCACACGCGTGCTCCCATAGGTTTCAATGGGTGCGTAAAAAGTACAAAGTTACTGCAAAGAGGATCTTCCGGATGGACTAGGAACTCAAGATTTGGAACACAGGCACTAGAGATGTAATACTACACTTGGGCACAGGTGTGCCAGCTTTACCTCACCCACAGGAAGCGGGTGCATAGGCCTCGAAGTGCGTCGGGTTTCTTCTATCTGTTCCGTGGAGCTTGAAGACAAAGATGCTGCAGGCGGTCGGTCCGGGAGAGATGCAGTGGATCCAAGAGTGGATCGGAGATGTTGAAGACCTGTAAGCAGAGGGGACAGTGTTCACAGTCACTAGCCAGTGACCAGCGTGGCACCAGGTGGGTACCAGGCGATGTCGGGTGCAAACAGGTGATGAGGGGTAGCTTGTCTCCGCAGCCACGTGGTCCCTGAAGGTCGACGATGTCCAGGAGTCGGCTCACGAGCTGTCCCACGCAGTCTCTCGCTGACGGCGGTGTCGGCGACTTGATCGAAGCAAACAAGCCTTGGCAAAAGCAATTGTAGGAGGATTCGGAAATCAGCTGTTGGTTCTGACCAGCAAGGTCAGAGGGATTGCTCCTTTGGAGGGGAGCAAGGGCCAGTCTGGAGCAACCAGACCAGCAGTGTATTTCGTAGAGTTCGTCGCCAAGATGGCCACTGGCCAGCGGGCCAGCAACCGGTTAGGCACGTCGAGTGGCAAAATGCAGAAGGGCCCCACGCAGATTGTGGAGATGCTGGAGGGCTCACCTTTGGTGCAGATGCTGCTCGGGGGTTGGGCTTCTCAGATCCCAAAGCACAACTTGGAGGGAGCCTCGGTTGTTGCACTTGTCAGCTTGTCGTAGTCGTTCCAAGATGGCTGGCTCCACGTGTCTCGGTGCCTCCACGGGTCTCTTCTTCTCAGGGACTGTGGATCGGGCGGTGAGAGGTCTGGAGGTCCAGGTCTTGTCAGTCTCTGGGCTCGGGCTCCGGCGGGAGGCGGCGGCAAAGCAGACGTTGATGCGCTGGATGGTGCTTGCGTTAGCAAGGTGGTCACTCCCTGACCACAGGGGAGATTTTCTTCAGTCTTCTGTGCAGCAGAATGTCAAAGTTCCCGTCTTCTTCTTAGTTTCAAGTTGATTCCAGGATGTCTGAAGTCTTAGGACACAGCTCCTACCTTTAAGCGGATTCTAGGGGCCGGACTACCTGCTAGGTCCCTCCCTATGGGTGGGACCAGGAAGGGGGGTGGTCACACCCCCAATCCTTTGTCCAGCTCGCCCCAGGCCCGGGACTGGTGTGCCCCAGGACCGGTTTGAACTGGCATATGCACCGAGGCTCCTTGTGAGCCACAGGCATGTCTGGTTTCTTTCAAGCCCTACCTGACCAATACACAAAATCCTGTCTGGGGTGGTGCACGCACCTCCCCTGGCAGGAAACCCTTTGTCCACACCTCCCAAGCTGGAAGGACTCCCAGCAGCAGGAGGGCAGACTTGTGTCTGTGGTGGCAGCATCCATTTTGTGGAGCTGAGGCTATGTCTGATTTTACCCGGGTTTCAGGCACTGTACATGTCGTGTCCCTCTAGAAGGGTGGAATGCTAACCCCGTCGCCAGAATTGGCGAGGGGTTAGTATTCCAATTCGTATGACACCTTACTCGACATGTTTTGATAAAGCCAAACCAAAGATAGCATTTAACCGCGAGGTTCATAATGCACTTAAGAGTATATGGTATGACGATATCTGGAAACAGTAGAAGGAAGTTGTTCCGACCACTGCAGACAGGCTCAGCTCATGCCAGAGCACCATCTCACATGGAACCAAGCACTCTGCCTTCAGGATTGTTAAGGCCTGCCATAGGAGTGACTTATAGGTTACCAGGTGTCCCATTTAAGGTTAGGTATAGGTATACTACACCTAAGTAAGAGGTGATTACACCAACTTACCCCAGCTGAGTGATCAGCCAGTTGTGTCAGATTGTTAGGCCAAGCCTGGGGTGGCATAATACATGCTGCAGCCCTTGGCAGGCCTTGGGTACACCAATGCCCTGGGTACCTAGTGTACACTGGTACAGGGGCTGCCAGGGTGATCCACTTCCAATTGGTTATGCACCTAGGGTGCATAGTTTTTTTTTTAGTAGAGAGAACAGCAGGCTGGGGGTCTGATTGGCAGGCCCACAGCCTCAATATGTCAAAAACCAGTTAGACACTAGGCAAAAAATTTGGGGGTAACCATAGTCAGATATCCACCTTCCTACAGCCATTATCAATGATTGCCTCACTGCTGACAATTATTTAAAGATACCATGGATTAAGCATATTGTCAACAGTTTCCAGGAGATCTATGGTATTGATATCAAAACTGATAGATATGGGGCCGCAGTAATTTCCAAGTTAGAAATAAAGCATATTTTTATGCTGTGTAAATCTGAGAATAGGATTGGTAATTATGGTACTCTATCTACCTGTGTGCAATATAATATTATGAATGAATTGAAGGGTTATCAGCCGTATCTTACCCTGGTGAACAGAGTCTCCCATAAGTTTGTTTTAACTAGATTTAGAATGGGGATGGTGCATAAATTGGTCGCTTTCCCTTCTGTGAATAAGCAGCCCGTTGGCCCATGCCCCTGTGATAATTCGACAGCACAAAGCACGATGCACTTTCTTTTGATATGCCCATTGTATGGGAACTTATGTGTAGCTTTTTTAAAACCTATTTTTAAAAAATTTGGTGTTAGGACAGTTCACGATTCTTTTAAATTACTTTTTAATCTGCATCATCCTGATATTTGTTTTTTTACTGCAATATTTTTACTAAAAGCCATCAGTATCAGGAAAAGTATGAGTTTTTAAGTATTTTATCCTCCCCTCGTCTTGCTTTATATGTTTGTTTGCTAATTATTTGCCGACCACTTTGATGATTTGTAATGCTATCAATCTTTACTATGTATGTGCTTATATGGACATTATTCTTTGCTCCGAATAAAGCCTTATGAAATGAAATGAAATGACTGACACTGACTGACACTGACTGACACTGATACTGACTGACACTGACGCTGACCGACACCGACTGACACCGACACTGACAGACACTGACACTGACTGACACTGACACTGACTGACACAGACACTGACTGACACTGACTGACAGACACTGACTGACTGACTGACAGACACTGACTGACTGACTGACTGACAGACAGACACTGACTGACTGACTGACAGACAGACACTGACAGACAGACACTGACTGACAGACACTGACTGACTGACAGACACTGACTGGCTGACTGACACTGACTGACACTGACTGACAAACACTGACTGACTGACAGACAGACACTGACTGACTGACTGACTGACAGACACTGACTGACTGACAGACAGATAGTGACAGACAGACACGGACAGATACTGACAGACAGACACTGACTGACTGACAGACACTGACTGACAGACACTGACTGACTGACTGACAGACACTGACTGACTGACTGACTGATAGACACTGACTGACTGACTGACTGACTGACACTGACACTGACTGACACTGACACTGACTGACACCGACACTGACTGACACTGACTTACACTGACACTGACTGACACCGACACTGACTGACATTGACACTGACTGACACTGACACTGACTGACACTGACTGACACAGACACTGACACTGACTGACAGACACTGACTGACACTGACTGACTGACAGACACAGACTGACTGACTGACAGACACTGACTGACTGATTGACACGGACTGACTGACACTGACTGACACTGACTGACTGACTGACTGACAGACACTGACTGACTGGCTGACAGACAGACACTGACTGACTGACTGACAGACACTGACTGACACTGAATGACAGACAGACACTTACACTGACTGACACTGACACTGACTGACACTGACACTGACTAGCAGACACTGACTGACTGACATACACTGACTGACAGACACTGACTGACTGACTGACAGACACTGACACTGACTGACACTGACTGACACTGACACTGACTGACTGACACTGACTGACTGACACTGACACTGACTGACTCTGACTGACACTGACTGACACTGACTGACACTGACTGACACTGCCTGACACTGACTGACTGACAATGACTGTCTGACTGACTGACACTGACTGATTGACTGACAGACACTGACTGACTGACTGACACTGACACTGACTGACACTGACACCGACACTGACAGACACTGACAGAAACTGATACTGACGCTGACAGACACCGACACTGACTGACACCGACACTGAAAGACATTGACACTGACGGACACCGACACTGACTGACACTGACTGACACTGACTGACACTGACTGACACTGACTGACTGACAATGACTGACTGACTGACACTGACTGACTGACTGACAGACACTGACTGACTGACTGACACTGACACTGACTGACACTGACACCGACACTGACAGACACTGACAGACACTAATACTGACTGACACTGACGCTGACAGATACCGACACTGAAAGACACTGAAGGACACCGACACTGACTGACACTGACTGACACTGACTGACTGACAATGACTGACTGACTGACACTGACTGACTGACTGACAGACACTGACTGACTGACTGACACTGACACTGACTGACACTGACGCGGACACTGACAGACACTGACAGACACTAATAATGACTGACACTGATGCTGACAGACACCGACACTGAAAGACACTGACACTGAAGGACACTGACACTTACTGACACTGACACTGACTGACACTGACTGACACAGACACTGACACTGACTGACAGACAGACAGACACTGACTGACTGATTGACACGGACTGACTGACACTGACTGACACTGACTGACTGACAGACACTGGCTGACTGACAGACATACACTGACTGACTGACAGACACTGACTGACTGACAGACACTGACAGACACTGACTGACAGACACTGACTGACTGACAGACACTGACTGACTGGCAGACACTGACTGACTTACTGACAGACACTGACTGACAGACACTGACTGACACTGACTGACAGACACTGACTGGCTGACCGAGAAAGACACTGACTGACTGACAGACAGACACTGACAGACACTGACTGACCGACTGATAGACACTGACACTGACTGACACTGACTGACTGAGAGACACTGACACTAACAGACAGTGACAGACACTGACTGACACTGACTGACTGACAGACACTGACTGACACTGACTGACTGACTGACAGACACTGACTGACTGACAGACACTGACTGACAGACACTGACAGACAATCATTGACTAACTGAAAGACACTGACTGACAGACAGACACTCACAGACAGACACTGACCGACTGACACTGACTGACTGACAGACACTGACTGACAGACACTGACTGACTGATAGACACTGACTGTCTGACAGACAGACACTGACAGACAGATACTGACTGACACTGACACTGACTGACTGACTGACATACACTGACACTGACTGACAATGACTGACACTGAAACTGACTGAAACTGACACTGACACTGACTTACACTGACACTGACTGACATTGACTGACACTGACACCGATTCTGACTGACACTGACGCTCACTGACTCCGACACCGACTGACACCGACACTGACAGACACCAACACTGACAGACACTGACACTGACAGACACTGACACTGACTGACACTGACTGACACTTACTGACTGACAGACACTGACTGACTGACAGACATCGACTGACTGGCAGACACTGACTGACACTGACTGCCTTACACTGACTGACTGTCAGACACTGACTGACAGACACTGACTGACACTGACTGACTGACTGACTGACACTGACTGACACTGAATGACTGACTAACAGACGCTGACTGTGACTGACTGACAGACACTGACTGACACTGACTGACAGACACTGACTGACTGACAGACACTGACTGACTGACTAACAAACACTGACTGACTGACACTGACTGACTGACACTGACACTGACTGACACTGACTGACACTGACTGACACTGACTGACTGACACTGACTGACTGACACTGACTGACTGACTGACACTGACTCACTGACTGACAGACACTGACTGACACTGACACCGACACTGACAGACACTGACACTGACTGACACTGACACTGACTGACACTGACTGACACTGACACTGACTGACAGACACTGACTGACTGTCTGACAGACAGACACTGACTGACTGACAGACACTGACAGACAGACACTGACTGACTAACAGACAGACACTGACTGACTGACAGACACTGACTGACTGACAGACACTGACAGACAGTCACTGACTGTCTGACAGACACTGACTGACAGAGAGACACTGACAGACAGACACTGACTGACTGACACTGACTGACTGACAGACAGACACTGACTGACAGACACTGACTGACTGACAGACACTGACTGTCTGACAGACAGAAACTGACAGACAGGCACTGACTGACTGACTGATAGACACTGACTGACTGACAGACACTGACTGACACTGACACTGACTGACACTGACACTGACTGACATTGACTGACACTGACTGACACTCACTGACACTGATACTGACTGACACTGACGCTGACTGACACCGACACGGACTGACACCAACACTGACAGACACTGACACTGACTGACACTGACACTGACTGACACTAACACAGACTGACACTGACTGACAGACACTGACTGACTGACTGACAGACACTCACTGACTGACTGACAGATAGACACTGAATGAATAACTGACTGACTGACAGACAGACACTGACAGACAGACACTGACTGACTGACAGACACTGACTGGCTGACTGAGAGACACTGACTGACTGACAGACACTGACTGACACTGACTGACAGACACTGTCTGACTAACTGACAGACAGACACTGACGGACTGACTAACTGACAGACACTGACTGACTGACAGACAGATACTGACAGACAGACACAGACAGATACTGACAGACAGACCCTGACTGACTGACAGACACTGACTGACTGACTGAGAGACACTGACTGACACTGACACTAACTGACACTGACACTGACTGACACTGGCTGACACCGACCCTGACACTGACTAACACTGACTGACACTGACTTACACTGACACTGACTGACACCGACACTGACTGACACTGACACTGACTGACACTGACACTGACTGACACAGACTGACACAGACACTGACACTGACTGACAGACACTGACTGTAGGAAGGTGGATATCTGACTATGGTTACCCCCAAATTTTTGCCTAGTGTCTAGCTGGTTTTTCGACTTAGTTGGCCTGAGATCCTGCCATTCAGGCTCTCAGGCTATCTGCTCTCTCTGTAAAATGGACTCCATGTACCCTAGGTACATACCCAATTGGTTGGATCACCCTGTCAGCCCCTGTACCAGTGTACACTAGGTACCCAGGGCATTGGTGTATCCAAGGCCTGCCAGGGGCTGAAGCATGTATTATGCCACCCCAGGCTTGGCCTAACAATCTGACACAACTGGCTGATCACTCAGCTGGGGTAAGTTGGTGTAATCACCTCTTACTTAGGTGTAGTATACCTATACCTAAACTTAAATGGGACACCTGGTAACCTATAAGTCACTCCTATGGCAGGCCTTAACAATCCTGAAGGCAGAGTGCTTGGTTCCATGTGAGATGGTGCTCTGGCATGAGCTGAGCCTGTCTGCAGTGGTCGGAACAACTTCCTTCTACTGTTTCCAGATATCGTCATACCATATACTCTTAAGTGCATTATGAACCTCGCGGTTAAATGCTATCTTTGGTTTGGCTTTATCAAAACATGTCGAGTAAGGTGTCATACGAATTGGAATACTAACCCCTCGCCAATTCTGGCGACGGGGTTAGCATTCCACCCTTCTAGAGGGACACGACATGTACAGTGCCTGAAACCCGGGTAAAATCAGACATAGCCTCAGCTCCACAAAATGGATGCTGCCACCACAGACACAAGTCTGCCCTCCTGCTGCTGGGAGTCCTTCCAGCTTGGGAGGTGTGGACAAAGGGTTTCCTGCCAGGGGAGGTGCATGCACCACCCCAGACAGGATTTTGTGTATTGGTCAGGTAGGGCTTGAAAGAAACCAGACATGCCTGTGGCTCACAAGGAGCCTCGGGGCATATGCCAGTTCAAACCGGTCCTGGGGCACACCAGTCCCGGGCCTGGGGCGAGCTGGACAAAGGATTGGGGGTGTAACCACCCCCCTTCCTGGTCCCACCCATAGGGAGGGACCTAGCAGGTAGTCCGGCCCCTAGAATCCGAATAAAGGTAGGAGCTGTGTCCTAAGACTTCAGACATCCTGGAATCAACTTGAAACTAAGAAGAAGACGGGAACTTCGACGCTCTGCCGCACAGAGGACTGAAGCCAATCTCCCCTGTGGTCAGGGAGTGACCACCTTGCTAACGCAAGCATCATCCAGCGAATCAACATCTGCTTTGCCGCCGCCTCCCGCCGGAGCCCGAGCCCAGAGACTGACAAGACCTGGACCTCCAGAGCTCTCACCGCCCGATCCACAGTCCCTGCAAAGAGGAGACCCGTGGAGGCACCGAGACACGTGGAGCCAGCCATCTTGGAACGACTACGACAAGCTGACAAGTGCAACAACCGAGGGTCCCTCCAAGTTGTGCTTTGGGTCCTGAGAAGCCCAACCCTCGAGCAGCATCTGCACCAAAGGTGAGCCCCCCAGCATCTCCACGATCTGCGTGGGGCCCTTCTGCATTTTGCCACTCGACGCGCCTAACCGGTTGCTGGCCCGCTGGCTAGTGGCCATCTTGGCGACGAAATCTACGACAAACACCGCTGGTCTGGTTGCTCCAGACTGGCCCTTGCTCCCCTCCAAAGGAGCCGTTCCTCTGACCTTGCTGGTCAGAACCATCAGCTTAAACTCCTTGCCTACAACAATTGCTTTTGCCAAGGCTTGTTTGCTTCGATCAAGTCGCCGACACCGCCGACAGCGAGAGCCTGCGTGGGACAGCTCGTGACTCGACTCCTGGACGTCGTCGACCTTCAGGGACCACGTGGCTGCAGAGTCAAGCTACACCTTCCTTCCTGTTTGCACCCGACATCGCCTGGTACCCACCTGGTGCCACGCTGGTCACTGGCTAGTGACTGTGAACACTGTTCCCTCTGCTTACAGGTCTTCAACATCTCCGATCCACTCTTGGGTCCACTGCATCTCTCCCGGACCGACCGCCTGCAGCATCTTTGTCTTCAAGCTCAACGGAACAGATAGAAGAAACCCGACGCACTTTGAGGCCTATGCACCTGCTTCCTGTGGGTGAGGTAAAGCTGGTACTCCGGTGCCCAAGTGTAGTAATACATCTCTAGTGCCTGTGTTCCAAATCTTAAGTTCCTAGTTAACCCGGAAGATCTCCTTTGCAGTAACTTTGTACTTTTTACGCACCCATTGAAACCTATGGGAGCACGCGTGTGACTATTTGCTCTGCACACGCCACCCGTGGACCTCCTGGTCACTAACTGACGTTAGCTCCTTGTAGGCCCAGCGATTCTAGAGGCCCTAGGCCTTTTCCCTTTTCTGTTCGTGGTACTTATACCACTATTTTAGTATATGGTTCGAGTGGCCACCAGGGCCTATCCATATAAAGTGCAACTTCTGTGTATTCTGTGATAATCTTGTTTGACGATTTGTGCTCCTGTGCTCATAAAGAGACTAGGGGTTACTTTGATAAATAAATACATATATATTTTGAATATATATCTGTGTGGTGTCCTTTCATTGGTATAAAAGGGGGTTGCATTTGGTAAAACAGCTGGCTTAACACGCTTCACGAGTTTAGCCTCAAAGACTGCTTAGCCTACGCTACCACTAGGGCAGCTAGTCCGAAAAGGTTGACTTACAACCACACCATAAGGGTTGCTTGGCATGGTACAAGGTGATCACTTTAACTAGTGAGCATCATATACCAGGCCAACTTCTCACATTGGGGGCAGCGGTTGGATTTGAGCTTGCTGTGTTTTACCATTGTAATCTCTTGGTTACCAATTGAAAGATCACATAGTTACCTGTAGGTACATATAAAACAAGATTAGATATACATAAGTTCTACTGAACTTAGTTGTTGTAGAGCAAAGGGAGTAGCACACCCTGACTACAACTACTAGATAGGTTTAGTAGGTAAACACAAGTGTAGGTAGATTGCAACACATCCACCCACACTTAAGAGCAATGGCCGGGGCAGAGGGGTCCACTGTACCCATCTCTGTTGAGAGTGACCCCCAGAGGGCAACATCCAGCTTTGCTACCCTTAACCAGAATGAGCTCAGGCATTTGGCAACTCTTAGAGGCCTTAAACAGCCCAAGAACCCTACCTCTGCTGAGCTCAGAGAACTCTTACAAAATGATGAGAATCAGAGAGAACTCAGGAAAGCTTCCCAGTTAGCCCCCTTAGGGTCAGGAACAGGAGGCCCCCCTTCTGAAGATGCCACAGAGGTACCCCCTTTCAATAGTCACCCCTTAGATGGGATGCCTACCACAGAGGAAGAAAGTGATGGGGATACAGATGTGAGTGGGGATGAAGGGAGAACTAGCCCAGTGCCAAGTGTTATACTTGGCCCAGCTAAACTAAGGCTATTGGGGACTGACAGTGGGTTCACCCCATTGGATCTCCCCAGTGGACTTAACACAGGGCTTGGAAGGCAAAGGAATCGCTCAGGTGACTCCAATGCTTCCCATGGCTCTAGAGGCTCTCAAGGTCACTCCAGAAGGAGACTGACCACCCCTCAGAGGAGGGAACATGAGGCCAGAATGCAGGAAGCCCAGCTGAGGATCAGGAAGCAGGAGCTAGAAGTAGCCCTGATGGAAGAAAAACTGAGCAAGGCTAGGCAGCATAGAGAGAGTGGGTCTATACCCACTGGTGGCAGCAATGTCCCTAGGGACAAAGATAGGGTCTTTGACAATAGGAACCTGTCCAAGATTGTGCCCCCCTACAAAAGTGGGGATGACATCCACAAATGGATGACTGCTCTTGAGAGAGCCTGCAAAGTGCAGCAGGTTCCTGAAGACCAGTGGGCAGCAATCTTATGGCTCTCCTTTGAGGGGAGAGGCAGAGATAGACTCCTCACTGTTAGAGAAGAGGATGTCAGAAATTACAGAGTCCTGAAGAGTGTCCTAGTTGATGGGTTAGGCTTAACCACTGAACAGTACAGGTTAATGTTCAGAGACACCCAGAAGACACAGACTCAGGACTGGTCTGAATATGTGGAATGTGCCACTAAGGCTTTGGAGGGTTGGTTGCTGGGAAGTAAGGTGTCTGATTATACAGGATTGTACAATTTGATGATGAGAGAGCAGATTTTAAGTAATTGTCAAAACCAGCTTCTCCATCAACACCTGGTAGACTCAGATTTGACCTCTCCCCAAGAATTGGGAAAGAGGGCAGATAAATGGGTCAGGACCAGGATCAGGCCTAAAAACCAGGGTGGTGACCAAAAGAAAGATACCACCAAGCCTCAAGAGAAGGGTGGGGATAAAGAAAAAGAGAAACCTTCCTCAGGGCCCCAAAACTCCACACAGGGTGGTGGGTCCCAAGCTCCCTCCTCTACCACAGCTAAAAAGCCCTACTGCCATGAGTGTAAAACTCCTGGGCATTGGAAAACTGACAGCGGTTGCCCAAGGGCTAAAAACAAAACTGTTCCTCCAATTACTCCTGTCACACCACCTATTACTGTCAGCAGTAATCCCCCAGGTGGTGGGAGTGCCCCCAGAAATCTGGGTGGGTTTACTTGGGGAACACAGGGGGACCCTGGCTTAGCCAATTCCCCTACAGCAACCACTCTTGTCTGTGATGGTGGCATGGGGTTTGCCAACTTCACTGCCTGTCCCAACACTTTGGGTAGGTACAGACAGGAGCCCTACATCAATGGTACAAAAGCTGAGGCCTACAGAGACACTGGGGCTAGCATCACAATGGTGGCCCATTGGCTAGTTCCCTCTGAGCAGCTTTTGCCCGGTTTCTCCTACCAGGTGACTAACATTGATGGCAAACAGAACAGTCATCCCATGGCAGAGGTATGTCTCAGCTGGGGAGGGGTCACTGGCCCTAAAAGGGTAGCAGTGTCCCCAACCTTGCCTGTAGACTGCTTACTGGGGAATGACTTAGAACTCTCAGCTTGGGCTGGAGTTGAACAAGACACCCATTCTAAAATGGTAGGCCTTTCACAAAAGGGTAGGGGGGTTGTGCCATTCACAACCCCTGTCCAAATAGATTTCCTCCCTGAAAAGGTTGGAAGGGCAGTGGTAGCCACAGCCCAGGCACAGACAGACTTCCCTGTAGGGACTGGCAGAGCTGTGACAGTCACAGCTCAAACACAAACTGAGTGCCCCCCTGAAAAGGTTGGCAAGGCTGTAATGGTCTCAGCCTATACTCAGACTGACATAGGTGTAGTGAAGCCTGAAACAATGGATCACTCCACACAAACTGAGAGTAGTGGGGAGGAAGAAAAGTCTCCCTCTCCCCAGACATTAGGAAAAGGTCAGCCTCCTCAGGGATCTGACCTCACCCCTTGTGAAGGAACTGCCCCAGAGGTAGCCAGGCCTGGCCTGGCAGAGCCTCTGATGTCAGTGGCCCCTTCCAAGGTGGGATCCAGTCTGGTGCAGGTAGCCTGCCTCTCTCTACCCTGCCTCAGTCAGCCCAGGGCTGCAGAGGTCAGGGAGGCCAGTGGACCCCCAGAGGGCCCCTGTCCACAAGAACCCCCCCATCAAAAGAATGAGGATTGCCTGGCTAGTAGCCCTAGTCAGGTGATGGGTAAAAACATTCCTGAGGGATCTCCTTTACAGGTAGTTAGGGACCTCCCCCAGGGGGATTCTGTTGGGCACAGGCAAACATGGGACCTTAGGGCCCCAAACCTGACCTGTCCCTCCAGTAAGCCCACAAAAGGGACCCAGCCTCCAGCTTTAGGTAGCCAGAGGCTGACCCTGAGAGCACAGTGCAACTCAGTTAAAGAAAGAAAGGCATCCATGGTGGAGGATGATTGGAGGAAGCTGAGGCCTCACTTTGAGGACACTCACTTCAGTACTCCATCTCAACACCAGCCTTTTACTTTGCCAAGACACACCACAGGTAGAGATTCCCTATGGTGGAGACCCTCTGATACCCTTAGGGTGAGGGATTGCTTAGTGGACCATGAGACAGGGGGTAACCATGCCAGTGCTGGTTCCTCCTTATATGGCCACTTGGGCAATATAGGCTTACCTGGTCAAGGTCAGCCTTATCTCCCTTCGTTTGGGGGGGGGTTGTGTAGGAAGGTGGATATCTGACTATGGTTACCCCCAAATTTTTGCCTAGTGTCTAGCTGGTTTTTCGACTTAGTTGGCCTGAGATCCTGCCATTCAGGCTCTCAGGCTATCTGCTCTCTCTGTAAAATGGACTCCATGTACCCTAGGTACATACCCAATTGGTTGGATCACCCTGTCAGCCCCTGTACCAGTGTACACTAGGTACCCAGGGCATTGGTGTATCCAAGGCCTGCCAGGGGCTGAAGCATGTATTATGCCACCCCAGGCTTGGCCTAACAATCTGACACAACTGGCTGATCACTCAGCTGGGGTAAGTTGGTGTAATCACCTCTTACTTAGGTGTAGTATACCTATACCTAAACTTAAATGGGACACCTGGTAACCTATAAGTCACTCCTATGGCAGGCCTTAACAATCCTGAAGGCAGAGTGCTTGGTTCCATGTGAGATGGTGCTCTGGCATGAGCTGAGCCTGTCTGCAGTGGTCGGAACAACTTCCTTCTACTGTTTCCAGATATCGTCATACCATATACTCTTAAGTGCATTATGAACCTCGCGGTTAAATGCTATCTTTGGTTTGGCTTTATCAAAACATGTCGAGTAAGGTGTCATACGAATTGGAATACTAACCCCTCGCCAATTCTGGCGACGGGGTTAGCATTCCACCCTTCTAGAGGGACACGACATGTACAGTGCCTGAAACCCGGGTAAAATCAGACATAGCCTCAGCTCCACAAAATGGATGCTGCCACCACAGACACAAGTCTGCCCTCCTGCTGCTGGGAGTCCTTCCAGCTTGGGAGGTGTGGACAAAGGGTTTCCTGCCAGGGGAGGTGCATGCACCACCCCAGACAGGATTTTGTGTATTGGTCAGGTAGGGCTTGAAAGAAACCAGACATGCCTGTGGCTCACAAGGAGCCTCGGGGCATATGCCAGTTCAAACCGGTCCTGGGGCACACCAGTCCCGGGCCTGGGGCGAGCTGGACAAAGGATTGGGGGTGTAACCACCCCCCTTCCTGGTCCCACCCATAGGGAGGGACCTAGCAGGTAGTCCGGCCCCTAGAATCCGAATAAAGGTAGGAGCTGTGTCCTAAGACTTCAGACATCCTGGAATCAACTTGAAACTAAGAAGAAGACGGGAACTTCGACGCTCTGCCGCACAGAGGACTGAAGCCAATCTCCCCTGTGGTCAGGGAGTGACCACCTTGCTAACGCAAGCACCATCCAGCGAATCAACGTCTGCTTTGCCGCCGCCTCCCGCCGGAGCCCGAGCCCAGAGACTGACAAGACCTGGACCTCCAGACCTCTCACCGCCCGATCCACAGTCCCTGCAAAGAGGAGACCCGTGGAGGCACCGAGACACGTGGAGCCAGCCATCTTGGAACGACTACGACAAGCTGACAAGTGCAACAACCGAGGCTCCCTCCAAGTTGTGCTTTGGGTCCTGAGAAGCCCAACCCTCGAGCAGCATCTGCACCAAAGGTGAGCCCCCCAGCATCTCCACGATCTGCGTGGGGCCCTTCTGCATTTTGCCACTCGACGCGCCTAACCGGTTGCTGGCCCGCTGGCTAGTGGCCATCTTGGCGACGAAATCTACGACAAACACCGCTGGTCTGGTTGCTCCAGACTGGCCCTTGCTCCCCTCCAAAGGAGCCGTTCCTCTGACCTTGCTGGTCAGAACCATCAGCTTAAACTCCTTGCCTACAACAATTGCTTTTGCCAAGGCTTGTTTGCTTCGATCAAGTCGCCGACACCGCCGACAGCGAGAGCCTGCGTGGGACAGCTCGTGACTCGACTCCTGGACGTCGTCGACCTTCAGGGACCACGTGGCTGCAGAGTCAAGCTACACCTTCCTTCCTGTTTGCACCCGACATCGCCTGGTACCCACCTGGTGCCACGCTGGTCACTGGCTAGTGACTGTGAACACTGTTCCCTCTGCTTACAGGTCTTCAACATCTCCGATCCACTCTTGGGTCCACTGCATCTCTCCCGGACCGACCGCCTGCAGCATCTTTGTCTTCAAGCTCAACGGAACAGATAGAAGAAACCCGACGCACTTTGAGGCCTATGCACCTGCTTCCTGTGGGTGAGGTAAAGCTGGTACTCCGGTGCCCAAGTGTAGTAATACATCTCTAGTGCCTGTGTTCCAAATCTTAAGTTCCTAGTTAACCCGGAAGATCTCCTTTGCAGTAACTTTGTACTTTTTACGCACCCATTGAAACCTATGGGAGCACGCGTGTGACTATTTGCTCTGCACACGCCACCCGTGGACCTCCTGGTCACTAACTGACGTTAGCTCCTTGTAGGCCCAGCGATTCTAGAGGCCCTAGGCCTTTTCCCTTTTCTGTTCGTGGTACTTATACCACTATTTTAGTATATGGTTCGAGTGGCCACCAGGGCCTATCCATATAAAGTGCAACTTCTGTGTATTCTGTGATAATCTTGTTTGACGATTTGTGCTCCTGTGCTCATAAAGAGACTAGGGGTTACTTTGATAAATAAATACATATATATTTTGAATATATATCTGTGTGGTGTCCTTTCATTGGTATAAAAGGGGGTTGCATTTGGTAAAACAGCTGGCTTAACACGCTTCACGAGTTTAGCCTCAAAGACTGCTTAGCCTACGCTACCACTAGGGCAGCTAGTCCGAAAAGGTTGACTTACAACCACACCATAAGGGTTGCTTGGCATGGTACAAGGTGATCACTTTAACTAGTGAGCATCATATACCAGGCCAACTTCTCACACTGACTGACTGACAGACACAGACTGACTGACTGACAGACACTGACTGACTGACTGACTGACAGACACTGACTGACTGATTGACACGGACTCACTGACACTGACTGACACTGACTGACTGACTGACTGACAGACACTGACTGACTGGCTGACAAACAGACACTGACTGACTAACTGACAGACAGACTCTGACTGACTGACTGACAGACAATGACTGACACTGAATGACAGACAGACACTTACACTGACTGACACTGACACTGACTGACACTGATACTGACTGGCAGACACTGACTGACTGACATACACTGACTGACAGACACTGACTGACTGACTGACAGACAATGACACTTACTGACACTGACTGACACTGACTGATTGACACTGACTGTCTGACACTGACACTGACTGACTCTGACTGACACTGACTGACACTGACTGACACTGACTGACACTGCCTGACACTGAATGACTGACAATGAAGGACTGACTGACACTGACTGATTGACTGACAGACACTGACTGACTGACTGACACTGACACTGACTGACACTTACACTGACACTGACAGACACTGACAGAAACTGATACTGATGCTGACAGACACCGACACTGAAAGACACTGACAGTGATGGACACCGACACTGACTGACACTGACTGACACTGACTGACAATGACTGACTGACAATGACTGACTGACTGACACTGACTGACTGACTGACAGACACTGACTGACTGACTGACACTGACACTGACTGACACTGACACCGACACTGACAGACACTGACAGACACTAATACTGACTGACACTGACGCTGACAGACACCGACACTGACTGACACCGACACTGAAAGACACTGACACTGACGGACACTGACTGACAGACACTGACAGACAGTCACTGATTAACTGACAGACACTGACTGACAGACAGACACTGACAGACAGATACTGACTGACACTGACACCGACACTGACAGACACTGACACTGACTGACACTGACACTGACTGACACTGACTGACACTGACACTGACTGACAGATACTGACTGACTGACAGACACTGACTGACACTGACTGACAGACACTGACTGACTGTCTGACAAACAGACACTTTCTGACTGACAGACACTGACAGACAGACACTGACTGACTAACAGACAGACACTGACTGACTGACAGACACTGACTGACTGACAGACACTGACAGACAGTCACTGACTGTCTGACAGACACTGACTGACTGACAGAGAGACACTGACAGACAGACACTGACTGACTGACACTGACTGACTGACAGACAGACACTGACTGTCTGACAGACAGAAACTGACAGACAGGCACTGACTGACTGATAGACACTGACTGACTGACTGACTGACAGACACTGACTGACTGACAGACACTGACACTGACTGTGAGGAGTTGGCCTGGTATATGATGTTCACTAGTTAAAGTGACCACCTTGTACCAATCCAAGCAACCCTTATGGTGTGGTTGTAAGTCAACCTTTTCGGACTAGCTGCCCTAGTGGTAGCGTAGGCTAAGCAGTCTTTGAGGCTAAACTCGTGAAGCGTGTTAAGCCAGCTGTTTTACCAAATGCAACCCCCTTTTATACCAATGAAAGGACACCTCACAGATATATATTCAAAATATATATGTATTTATTTCTCAAAGTAACCCCTAGTCTCTTTATGAGCACAGGAGCACAAATCGTCAAACAAGATTACAGTAGAATACACAGAAGTTGCACTTTATATGGATAGGCCCTGGTGGCCGCTCAAACCATATACTAAAATAGTGGTATAAGTACCACGAACAGAAAAGGAAAAAGGCCTAGGGCCTCTAGAATCGTTGGGCCTACAAGGAGCTAACTTCAGTTAGTGACCAGGAGGTCCACGGGTGGCGTGTGCAGAGCAAATAGTCACATGCGTGCTCCTATAGGTTTCAATGGGTGCGTAAAAAGTACAAAGTTACTGCAAAAAGGATCTTCCGGGTGGACTATGACCTTAACATTGGAAACACAGACACTAGAGATGTTACTCTATACTTGGGCACCGGAGTGCCAGCTTTACCTCACCCACAGGAAGCGGGTGCATAGGTGTCGAAGTGCGTCGGGTTTCGTCTATCGGGTCAATGGAACCTGTGGACAAAGATGCTGCAGGCGGTCGGTCCGGGAGAGATGCGGTGGATCCAAGAGTGGATCGGAGTTGTAGAAGACCTGTAAGCAGAGGGGACAGTGTTCACAGTCACTAGCCAGTGACCAGCGTGGCACCAGGTGGGTACCAGGCGATGTCGGGTGCAAACAGGAAGAAAGGTATAGCTTGTCTCTGCAGCCACGTGGTCCCTGGAGGTCGACGACGTCCAGGAGTCGGTTCACAAGCTGTCCTACGCAGGCTCTCGCTGTCGGCGGTGTCGGCGACTTGATCAAAGAAAACAAGCCTTGGCAAAAGCAATTGTTGTGGAGAACAAGATAAGCTGATGGTTCTGACCAGCGAGGTCAGAGGGACTGCTCCTTTGGAGGGGAGCAAGGGCCAGTCTGGAGCAACCAGACCAGCGGTGTATTTCTTGAAGTTCGTCGCCAAGATGGCCACTAGCCAACGGGCCAGCAACCGGTTAGGCGCGTCGAGTGGCAAAATGCAGAAGGGCCCCACGCAGATCGTGGAGATGCTGGAGGGCTCACCTTTGGTGCAGATGCTGCTCGAGGGTTGGGCTTCTCAGATCCCAAAGCACAACTTGGAGGGAGCCTCGGTTGTTGCGCTTGCAGCTTGTCGTCGTCGTTCCAAGATGGCTGGCTCCACGTGTCTCGTTGCCTCCACGGGTCTCCTCTTTTCAGGGACTGTGGATCGGGCGGTGAGAGGTCTGGAGGTCCAGGTCTTTTCAGTCTCTGGGCTCGGGCTCCGGCGGGAGGCGGCGGCAAAGCAGACGTTGATTCGCTGGATGGTGCTTGCGTTAGCAAGGTGGTCACTCCCTGACCACAGGGGAGATTTCCTTCAGTCTTCTGTGCAGCAGAATGTCGAAGTTCCCGTCTTCTTCTTAGTTTCAAGTTGATTCCAGGATGTCTGAAGTCTTAGGACACAGCTCCTACCTTTATTCGGATTCTAGGGGCCGGACTACCTGCTAGGTCCCTCCCTAAGGGTGGGACCAGGAAGGGGGCTGGTTACACCCCCAATCCTTTGTCCAGCTCGCCCCAGGCCCGGGACTGGTGTGCCCCAGTACCGGTTTGAACTGGCATATGCACCGAGGCTCCTTGTGAGCCTCAGGCATGTCTGGTTCCTTTCAAGCCCTACCTGACCAATACACAAAATCCTGTCTGGGGTGGTGCACGCACCTCCCCTGGCAGGAAACCCTTTGTCCACACCTCCCAAGCTGGAAGGACTCCCAGCAGCAGGAGGGCAGACTTGTGTCTGTGGTGGCAGCATCCATTTTGTGGAGCTGAGGCTATGTCTGATTTTACCCGAGTTTCAGGTACTGTACATGTCGTGTCCCTCTAGAAGGGTGGAATGCTAACCCCGTCGCCAGAATTGGCGAGGGGTTAGTATTCCAATTCGTATGACACCTTACTCGACATGTTTTGATAAAGCCAAACCAAAGATAGCATTTAACCGCGAGGTTCATAATGCACTTAAGAGTATATGGTATGACGATATCTGGAAACAGTAGAAGGAAGTGGTTCCGACCACTGCAGACAGGCTCAGCTCATGCCAGAGCACCATCTCACATGGAACCAAGCACTCTGCCTTCAGGATTGTTAAGGCCTGCCATAGGAGTGACTTATAGGTTAACATGTGTCCCATTTAAGGTTAGGCATAGGTATACTACACCTAAGTAAGAGGTGGTTAAACCAACTTACCCCAGCTGAGTGATCAGCCAGTTGTGTCAAATTTGTTAGGCCAGGCCAGGGGTGGGACAATACATGCTTCAGCCCCTGGTAGGCCTTAGATACACCAATGCCCTGGGTACCTAGTGTACACTGGTACAGGGGCTCACAGGGTGATCTAACCAATTGGGTATGTACCTAGGGTACATGGAGTCCATTTTAAAGAGAGAACAGCCAGGCTGAGATCCTGAATGGCAGGATCTCAGGCCAACTAAGTCGAAAAACCAGCTAGACACCATGCAAAAAATTGGGGGGTAACCATAGTCAGATATCCACCTTCCTACACAACCCCCCCCCCCAAACGAAGGGAGATAAGGCTGACCTTGACCAGGTAAGCCTATATTGCCTAAGTGGCCATATAAGGAAGAACCAGCACTGGCATGGTTACCCCCTGTCTCATGGTCCACTAAGCAATCCCTCACCCTGAGGGTATCAGAGGGTCTCCACCATAGGGAATCGCTACCTTTGGTGTGTCTTGGCAAAGTAAAAGGCTGGTGTTGAGATGGAGTACTGAAGTGAGTGTCCTCAAAGTGAGGCCTCAGCTTCCTCCAATCATCCTCCACCATGGATGCCTTTCTTTCCTTGGCTGAGTTGCATTGTGCTCTCAGGGTCAGCCTCTGGCTACCTAAAGCTGGAGGCTGGGTCCCTTTGGTGGGCTTACTGGAGGGACAGGTCAGGGTTTGGGCCCTAAGGTCCCAGGTTTGCCTGTGCCCAACAGAATCCCTCTGGGGGAGGTCCCTAACTACCTGTAAAGGAGATCCCTCAGGAATGTTTTTACCCATCACCTGGCTAGGGCTACTAGCCAGGCAATCCTCATTCTTTTGATGGGGGGGTTCTTGTGGACAGGGGCCCTCTTGGGGTCCACTGGCCTCCCTGACCTCTGCAGCCCTGGGCTGACTGAGGCAGGGTAGAGAGAGGCAGGCTACCTGCACCAGACTGGGTCCCACCTTGGAAAGGTCCACTGACATCAGGGGCTCTGCCAGGCTAGGCCTGGCTACCTCTGGGGCAGTTCTTTCACAAGGGGTGAGGTCAGATCCCTGAGGAGGCTGACCTTTTCCTAATGTCTGGGGAGAGGGAGACTTTTCTTCCTCCCCACTACTCTCTGTTTGTGTGGAGTGATCCATAGTTTCAGGCTTCACTACACCTATGTCAGTCTGAGTATAGGCTGAGACCATTACAGCCTTGCCAACCTTTTCAGGGAGGCACTCAGTTTGGGTTTGAGCTGTGACTGTCACAGCTCTGCCAGTCTCTACAGGGAAGTCTGTCTGTGCCTGGGCTGTGGCTACCACTGCCCTTCCAACCCTTTCAGGGAGGAAATCTATTTGGACAGGGGTTGTGCTTGGCACAACCCCACTACCCTTTTTTGAAAGGCCTACCATTTTAGAATGGGTGTCTTGTTCAACTCCAGCCCAAGCTGAGAGTTCTAAGTCATTCCCCAGTAAGCAGTCTACAGGCAAGGTTGGGGACACTGCCACCCTTTTAGGGCCAGTGACACCTCCCCAGCTGAGACACACCTCTGCCATGGGATGACTGTTCTGTTTGCAATCAATGTTAGTTACCTGGTAGGAGCAACCAGGCAAAAGCTGCTCAGAGGGAACTAGCCAATGGGCCACCATTGTGATGCTAGCTCCAGTGTCTCTGTAGGCCTCAGCTTTTGTACCATTGATGTAGGGCTCCTGTCTGTACCTACCCAAAGTGTTGGGACAGGCAGTGAAGTTGGCAAACCCCATACCACCATCACAGACAAGAGTATCTACTGTAGGGGAATTGGCTAAGCCAGGGTCCCCCTGTGTTCCCCAAGTAAACCCACCCAGATTTCTGGGGGCACTCCCACCACATGGGGGATAACTGCTGACAGTAATAGGTGGTGTGACAGGAGTAATTGGAGGAACAGTTTTGTTTTTAGCCCTTGGGCAACTGCTGTCAGTTTTCCAATGCCCAGGAGTTTTACACTCATGGCAGTAAGGCTTTTTACCTGTGGTAGAGGAGGGAGCTTGGGACCCACCACCCTGTGTGGAGTTTTGGGGCCCTGAGGAAGATTTCTCTTTTGCTTTATCCCCACCCTTCTCTTGAGGTTTGGTGGTATCTTTCTTTTGGTCACCACCCTGATTCTTAGGCCTGATCCTGGTCCTGACCCATTTATCTGCCCTCTTTCCCAATTCTTGGGGAGAGGTCAAATCTGAGTCTACCAGGTGTTGATGGAGGAGCTGGTTTTGACAGTTACTTAAAATCTGTTCTCTCATCATCAAATTGTACAATCCTGTATAATCAGATACCTTACTTCCCAGCAACCAACCCTCCAAAGCCTTAGTGGCACATTCAACATATTCAGACCAGTCCTGAGTCTGTGTCTTCTGGGTGTCTCTGAACATTAACCTGTACTGTTCAGTGGTTAAGCCTAACCCATCAACTAGGACACTCTTCAGGGCTCTGTAATTTCTGACATCCTCCTCCCTAACAGTGAGGAGTCTGTCTCTGCCTCTTCCTTCAAAGGAGAGCCAGAGGATTGCTGCCCACTGGTCTTCAGGAACCTGCTGCACTTTGCAGGCTCTCTCAAGAGCAGTCATCCATTTGTGGATGTCATCCCCACTTTTGTAGGGGGGCACAACCTTAGACAGGTTCCTATTATCAAAGACCCTATCTTTGTCCTTAGGGACAATGCTGCCACCAGTGGGTATAGACCCACTCTCTCTAGGTTGCCTAGCCTTGTTCAGTTTCTCTTCCATCAGGGCTACCTCTAGCTCCTGCTTCCTGATCCTCAGCTGGGCTTCCTGCATTCTGGCCTCATGTTCCCTCCTCTGAGGGGTGGTCATCCTTCTCCTGGAGTGACCTTGAGAGCCTCTAGAGGCATGAGAAGCATTAGAGTCACCTGAGCGATTCCTTTGCCTCCCAAGCCCCTGGTTAAGTCCACTGGGGAGATCCAATGGGATGATCCCATTGTCAGTCCCCAATAGCCTTAGTTTAGCTGGGCCAAGTATAACACTTGGCACTGGTCTAGTTCTCCCTTCATCCTCACTACTTTCTGTATCCTCACCACTTTCCTCCTCTGTAGTATGATTCTCATCTAAGGGATGGCTATTGGAAAGGGGTACTTCAGTAGCATCTTCAGAAGGGGGGCCTCCTGTTCCTGTCCCTAAGTGGCCTAACTGGGAGGCTTTCCTGAGAGCTTTCTGATCTTCATCAGCCTGTAAAAGCTCCCTGAGTTCAGCAGAAGTAGGATTCTTGGGCTGTTTAAGGCCCCTGATATTTGCCAACTGCCTGAGCTCATTTTGATTAAGGGTAGCAAAGATGGATGGTGCCCTCTGGGGGTCACTCTCAACAGAGATGGGTACAGTGGACCCCTCTGCCCCAGCCATTGCTCTTAAGTGTGGGTGGATGTGTTGCAATCTACCTACACTTGGGTTTACCTACTAAACCTATCTAGTAGTTGTAGTCAGGGTGTGCTACTCCCTTTGCTCTACAACAACTAAGTTCATTAGAACTTATGTATATCTAATCTTGTTTTATATGTACCTACAGGTACCTATGTGATCTTTCAATTGGTAACCAAGAGATTACAATGGTAAAACACAGCAAGCTCAAATCCAACCGCTACTCCCCAAGTGAGAAGTTGGCCTGGTATATGATGTTCACTAGTTAAAGTGACCACCTTGTACCATGCCAAGCAACCCTTATGGTGTGGTTGTAAGTCAACCTTTTCGGACTAGCTGCCCTAGTGGTAGCGTAGGCTAAGCAGTCTTTGAGGCTAAACTCGTGAAGCGTGTTAAGCCAGCTGTTTTACCAAATGCAACCCCCTTTTATACCAATGAAAGGACACCACACAGATATATATTCAAAATATATATGTATTTATTTCTCAAAGTAACCCCTAGTCTCTTTATGAGCACAGGAGCACAAATCGTCAAACAAGATTACAGTAGAATACACAGAAGTTGCACTTTATATGGATAGGCCCTGGTGGCCGCTCAAACCATATACTAAAATAGTGGTATAAGTACCACGAACAGAAAAGGAAAAAGGCCTAGGGCCTCTAGAATCGTTGGGCCTACAAGGAGCTAACTTCAGTTAGTGACCAGGAGGTCCACGGGTGGCGTGTGCAGAGCAAATAGTCACACGCGTGCTCCCATAGGTTTCAATGGGTGCGTAAAAAGTACAAAGTTACTGCAAAAAGGATCTTCCGGGTGGACTATGACCTTAACATTGGAAACACTGACACTAGAGATGTTACTCTACACTTGGGCACCGGAGTGCCAGCTTTACCTCACCCACAGGAAGCGGGTGAATAGGTGTCGAAGTGCGTCGGGTTTCTTCTATCGGGTCAATGGAGCCTGTGGACAAAGATGCTGCAGGCGGTCGGTCCGGGAGAGATGCGGTGGATCCAAGAGTGGATCGGAGTTGTAGAAGACCTGTAAGCAGAGGGGACAGTGTTCACAGTCACTAGCCAGTGACCAGCGTGGCACCAGGTGGGTACCAGGCGATGTCAGGTGCAAACAGGAAGAAAGGTGTAGCTTGTCTCTGCAGCCACGTGGTCCCTGGAGGTCGACGACATCCAGGATTTGGTTCACGAGCTGTCCCACGCAGGCTCTCGCTGACGGCGGTGTCGGCGACTTGATCGAAGAAAACAAGCCTTGGCAAAAGCAATTGTTGTGGAGAACAAGATAAGCTGATGGTTCTGACCAGCGAGGTCAGAGGGACTGCTCCTTTGGAGGGGAGCAAGGGCCAGTCTGGAGCAACCAGACCAGTGGTTTATTTCTTGAAGTTCATTGCCAAGATGGCCACTAGCCAACGGGCCAGCAACAGGTTAGGCGCGTCGAGTGGCAAAATGCAGAAGGGCCCCACACAGATCGTGGAGATGCTGGAGGGCTCACCTTTGGTGCAGATGCTGCTCGTGGGTTGGGCTCCTCAGATCCCAAAGCACAACTTGGAGGGAGCCTCGGTTGTTGCGCTTACAGCTTGTCGTCGTCGTTCCAAGATGGCTGGCTCCACGTGTCTCGTTGCCTCCACGGGTCTCCTCTTTTCAGGGACTGTGGATCGGGCGGTGAGAGGTCTGGAGGTCCAGGTCTTGTCAGTCTCTGGGCTCGGGCTCCAGCGGGAGGCGGCGGCAAAGCAGATGTTGATTCGCTGGATGGTGCTTGCGTTAGCAAGGTGGTCACTCCCTGACCACAGGGGAGATTTCCTTCAGTCTTCTGTGCAGCAGAATGTCGAAGTTCCCGTCTTCTTCTTAGTTTCAAGTTGATTCCAGGATGTCTGAAATCTTAGGACACAGCTCCTACCTTTATTCGGATTCTAGGGGCCGGACTACCTGCTAGGTCCCTCCCTAAGGGTGGGACCAGGAAGGGGGGTGGTTACACCCCCAATCCTTTGTCCAGCTCGCCCCAGGCCCGGGACTGGTGTGCCCCAGGACCGGTTTGAACTGGCATATGCACCGAGGCTCCTTGTGAGCCTCAGGCATGTCTGGTTCCTTTCAAGCCCTACCTGACCAATACACAAAATCCTGTCTGGGGTGGTGCACGCACCTCCCCTGGCAGGAAACCCTTTGTCCACACCTCCCAAGCTGGAAGGACTCCCAGCAGCAGGAGGGCAGACTTGTGTCTGTGGTGGCAGCATCCATTTTGTGTAGCTGAGGCTATGTCTGATTTTACCCGGGTTTCAGGTACTGTACATGTCGTGTCCCTCTAGAAGGGTGGAATGCTAACCCCGTCGCCAGAATTGGCGAGGGGTTAGTATTCCAATTCGTATGACACCTTACTCGACATGTTTTGATAAAGCCAAACCAAAGATAGCATTTAACCGCGAGGTTCATAATGCACTTAAGAGTATATGGTATGACGATATCTGGAAACAGTAGAAGGAAGTGGTTCCGACCACTGCAGACAGGCTCAGCTCATGCCAGAGCACCATCTCACATGGAACCAAACACTCTGCCTTCAGGATTGTTAAGGCCTGCCATAGGAGTGACTTATAGGTTAACATGTGTCCCATTTAAGGTTAGGCATAGGTATACTACACCTAAGTAAGAGGTGGTTACACCAACTTACCCCAGCTGAGTGATCAGCCAGTTGTGTCAAATTTGTTAGGCCAGGCCAGGGGTGGGACAATACATGCTCCAGCCCCTGGTAGGCCTTAGATACACCAATGCCCTGGGTACCTAGTGTACACTGAGGGGCTCACAGGGTGATCTAACCAATTGGGTATGTACCTAGGGTACATGGAGTCCATTTTAAAGAGAGAACAGCCAGGCTGAGATCCTGAATGGCAGGATCTCAGGCCAACTAAGTCGAAAAACCAGCTAGACACTAGGCAAAAAATTGGGGGGTAACCATAGTCAGATATCCACCTTCCTACACTGACTGAAACTGACAGACAGGCACTGACTGACTGACTGATAGACACTGACTGACTGACTGACAGACACTGACTGACTGACAGACACTGACACTGACTGACACTGACTGACACTGACTGACACTGACTGACATTGACTGACACTGACTGACACTCACTGACACTGATACTGACTGACACTGACGCTGACTGACACGGACTGACACCAACACTGACAGACACTGACACTGACTGACACTGACACTGACTGACACTAACACTGACTGACACTGACTGACAGACACTGACTGACTGACTGACAGACACTGACTGACTGACTGACACTGACTGACAGACACTGACTGACTGACAGACACTGACTGGCTGACCGACAGACACTGACTGACTGACAGACACTGACTGACAGACACTGTCTGACTGACTGACAGACAGACACTGACTGACTGACTGACTGACAGACACTGACTGACTGACAGACAGATACTGACAGATAGACACAGACAGATACTGACAGACAGACACTGACCGACTGACAGACACTGACTGACTGACTGACAGACACTGACTGACACTGACACTGACTGACACTGACACTGACTGACACTGGCTGACACCGACCCTGACACTGACTAACACTGACTGACACTGACTTACACTGACACTGACTGACACCGACACTGACTGACACTGACACTGACTGACACTGACACTGACTGACACGGACTGACACAGACACTGACACTGACTGACACTGACTGACAGACACTGACTGACACTGACTGACTGACAGACACAGACTGACTGACTGACAGACACTGACTGACTGACACTGACTGACTGACTGACAGACACTGACTGACTGATTGACACGGACTGACTGACACTGACTGACACTGACTGACTGACTTACTGACAGACACTGACTGACTGGCTGACAGACAGACACTGACTGAGTAACTGACAGACAGACTCTGACTTACTGACTGACAGACACTGACTGACACTGAATGACAGACAGACACTTACACTGACTGACACTGACACTGACTGACACTGACACTGACTGGCAGACACTGACTGACTGACATACACTGACTGACAGACACTGACTGACTGACAGACAATGACACTTACTGACACTGACTGACACTGACACTGACTGACTGACACTGACTGTCTGACACTGACTGACTTTGACTGACACTGACTGACACTGACTGACACTGACTGACACTGACTGACACTGACTGACTGACAATGACTGACTGACTGACACTGACTGATTGACTGACAGACACTGACTGACTGACTGACACTGACACTGACTGACACTTACACTGACACTGACAGACACTGACAGAAACTGATACTGACGCTGACAGACACCGACACTGACTGACACCGACACTGAAAGACACTGACACTGATGGACACCGACACTGACTGACACTGACTGACACTGACTGACAATGACTGACTGACAATGACTGACTGACTGACACTGACTGACTGACTGACAGACACTGACTGACTGACTGACACTGACACTGACTGACACTGACACCGACACTGACAGACACTGACAGACACTAATACTGACTGACACTGACAGACACCGTCACTGACTGACACTGAAAGACACTGACACTGACGGACACCGACATTGACTGACACTGACTGACACTGACTGACACTGACACTGACTGACAGACACTGACTGACTGACAGACACTGACTGACACTGACTGACAGACACTGACTGACTGTCTGACAGACAGACACTGACTGACTGACAGACACTGACTGACAGACACTGACAGACAGTCACTGATTAACTGACAGACACTGACTGACAGACAGACACTGACAGACAGACAATGACTGACTGACACTGACACTGATTGTCAGACACTGACTGACTGACAGACACTGACTGACACTGACTGACAGACACTGACTGACTGTATGACAGACAGACACTGACTGACTGACAGACACTGACAGACAGACACTGACTGACTAACAGACAGACACTGACTGACTGACAGACACTGACGGACTGACAGACATTGACTGACTGAATGACAAACACTGACAGACAGTCACTGACTGTCTGACAGACACTGACTGACTAACAGAGAGACACTGACAGACAGACACTGACTGACTGACACTGACTGACTGACAGACACTGACTGACTGACAGACACTGACACTGACTGACACTGACTGACACTGACACTGACTGACACTGACACTGACTGACATTGACTGACACTGACTGACACTCACTGACACTGATACTGACTGACACTGATGCTGACTGACACCGACACGGACTGATACCAACACTGACAGACACTGACACTGACTGACACTGACTGACACTAACACTGACTGACACTGACTGACAGACACTGACTGACAGACACTGACTGACTGACTGACAGATAGACACTGAATGAATAACTGACTGACAGACAGACACTGACAGACAGACACTGACTGACTGACAGACACTGACTGGCTGACTGACAGACACTGACTGACTGACATTCACTGACTGACACTGACTGACAGACACTGTCTGACTGACTGACAGACAGACACTGACTGACTGACAGACACTGACTGACTGACAGACAGATACTGACAGACAGACACAGACAGATACTGACAGACAGATACTGACTGACTGACAGACACTGACTGACTGACTGACAGACACTGACTGACACTGACACTGACTGATACTGACACTGACTGACACTGACTGACACCGACCCTGACACTGAATAACACTGACTGACACTGACTTACACTGACACTGACTGACACCGACACTGACTGACACTGACACTGACTGACACTGACACTGACTGACACGGACTGACACAGACACTGACACTGACTGACACTGACTGACAGACACTGACTGGCACTGACTGACTGACAGACACAGACTGACTGACAGACACAGACTGACTGACTGACAGTCACTGACTGACTGACACTGACTGACTGACTGACAGACACTGACTGACTGATTGACATGGACTGACTGACACTGACTGACACTGACTAACTGACTGACTGACAGACACTGACTGACTGGCTTACAGACAGACACTGACTGACTAACTGAAAGACAGACTCTGACTGACTAACTGACAGACACTGACTGACACTGAATGACAGACAGACACTTACACTGACTGACACTGACACTGACTGACACTGACACTGCCTGGCAGACACTGACTGACTGACATACACTGACTGACAGACACTGACTGACTGACTGACAGACAATGACACTTACTGACACTGACTGACACTGACACTGATTGACTGACACTGACTGTCTGACACTGACACTGACTGACTCTGACTGACACTGACTGACACTGACTGACACTGCCTGACACTGACTGACTGACAATGACTGACTGACTGACACTGACTGATTGACTGACAGACACTGACTGACTGACTGACACTGACACTGACTGACACTTACACTGACACTGACAGACACTGACAGAAACTGATGCTGACTCTGACAGACACCGACACTGACTGACACCGACACTGAAAGACACTGACACTGATGGACACCGACACTGACTGACACTGACTGACACTGACTGACAATGACTGACTGACAATGACTGACTGACTGACACTGACTGACTGACTGACAGACACTGACTCACTGACTGACACTGACACTGACTGACACTGACACCGACACTGACAGACACTGACAGACACTAATACTGACTGACTCTGACGCTGACAGACACCGACACTGACTGACACCGACACTGAAAGACACTGACACTGACGAACACCGACACTGACTGACACTGACTGACACTGACACTGACTGACAGACACTGACTGACTGACAGACACTGACTGACACTGACTGACAGACACTGACTGACTGTCTGACAGACAGACACTGACTGACTGACAGACACTGACTGACAGACACTGACAGACAGTCACTGATTAACTGACAGACACTGACTTACAGACAGACACTGACAGACAGACACTGACTGACTGACACTGACTGACTGACAGACACTGACTGACAGACCCTGACTGACTGACAGACACTGACTGTCTGACAGACAGGCACTGACTGACACTGACTGTCACTGACTGACACTGACACTGACTGACACTGACACTGACTGACACTGACACCGACACTGACAGACACTGACAGACACTAATACTGACTGACACTGACAGACACCGTCACTGACTGACACTGAAAGACACTGACACTGACGGACACCGACATTGACTGACACTGACTGTAGGAAGGTGGATATCTGACTATGGTTACCCCCAAATTTTTGCCTAGTGTCTAGCTGGTTTTTCGACTTAGTTGGCCTGAGATCCTGCCATTCAGGCTCTCAGGCTATCTGCTCTCTCTGTAAAATGGACTCCATGTACCCTAGGTACATACCCAATTGGTTGGATCACCCTGTCAGCCCCTGTACCAGTGTACACTAGGTACCCAGGGCATTGGTGTATCCAAGGCCTGCCAGGGGCTGAAGCATGTATTATGCCACCCCAGGCTTGGCCTAACAATCTGACACAACTGGCTGATCACTCAGCTGGGGTAAGTTGGTGTAATCACCTCTTACTTAGGTGTAGTATACCTATACCTAAACTTAAATGGGACACCTGGTAACCTATAAGTCACTCCTATGGCAGGCCTTAACAATCCTGAAGGCAGAGTGCTTGGTTCCATGTGAGATGGTGCTCTGGCATGAGCTGAGCCTGTCTGCAGTGGTCGGAACAACTTCCTTCTACTGTTTCCAGATATCGTCATACCATATACTCTTAAGTGCATTATGAACCTCGCGGTTAAATGCTATCTTTGGTTTGGCTTTATCAAAACATGTCGAGTAAGGTGTCATACGAATTGGAATACTAACCCCTCGCCAATTCTGGCGACGGGGTTAGCATTCCACCCTTCTAGAGGGACACGACATGTACAGTACCTGAAACCCGGGTAAAATCAGACATAGCCTCAGCTCCACAAAATGGATGCTGCCACCACAGACACAAGTCTGCCCTCCTGCTGCTGGGAGTCCTTCCAGCTTGGGAGGTGTGGACAAAGGGTTTCCTGCCAGGGGAGGTGCATGCACCACCCCAGACAGGATTTTGTGTATTGGTCAGGTAGGGCTTGAAAGAAACCAGACATGCCTGTGGCTCACAAGGAGCCTCGGTGCATATGCCAGTTCAAACCGGTCCTGGGGCACACCAGTCCCGGGCCTGGGGCGAGCTGGACAAAGGATTGGGGGTGTAACCACCCCCCTTCCTGGTCCCACCCATAGGGAGGGACCTAGCAGGTAGTCCGGCCCCTAGAATCCGCTTAAAGGTAGGAGCTGTGTCCTAAGACTTCAGACATCCTGGAATCAACTTGAAACTAAGAAGAAGACGGGAACTTCGACGCTCTGCCGCACAGAGGACTGAAGCCAATCTCCCCTGTGGTCAGGGAGTGACCACCTTGCTAACGCAAGCACCATCCAGCGAATCAACGTCTGCTTTGCCGCCGCCTCCCGCCGGAGCCCGAGCCCAGAGACTGACAAGACCTGGACCTCCAGACCTCTCACCGCCCGATCCACAGTCCCTGAAAAGAGGAGACCCGTGGAGGCACCGAGACACGTGGAGCCAGCCATCTTGGAACGACTACGACAAGCTGACAAGTGCAACAACCGAGGCTCCCTCCAAGTTGTGCTTTGGGTCCTGAGAAGCCCAACCCTCGAGCAGCATCTGCACCAAAGGTGAGCCCTCCAGCATCTCCACGATCTGCGTGGGGCCCTTCTGCATTTTGCCACTCGACGCGCCTAACCGGTTGCTGGCCCGCTGGCTAGTGGCCATCTTGGCGACGAAATCTACGACAAACACCGCTGGTCTGGTTGCTCCAGACTGGCCCTTGCTCCCCTCCAAAGGAGCAATCCATCTGACCTTGCTGGTCAGAACCAACAGCTGATTTCCGAATCCTCCTGCAATTGCTTTTGCCAAGGCTTGTTTGCTTCGATCAAGTCGCCGACACCGCCGACAGCGAGAGCCTGCGTGGGACAGCTCGTGAGCCGACTCCTGGACGTCGTCGACCTTCAGGGACCACGTGGCTGCGGAGACAAGCTACCCCTCATCACCTGTTTGCACCCGACATCGCCTGGTACCCACCTGGTGCCACGCTGGTCACTGGCTAGTGACTGTGAACACTGTCCCCTCTGCTTACAGGTCTTCAACATCTCCGATCCACTCTTGGATCCACTGCATCTCTTCCCGACCGACCGCCTGCAGCACTTTTGTCTACAGGCCCCACGGAACAGATAGAAGAAACCCGACGCACTTCGAGGCCTATGCACCCGCTTCCTGTGGGTGAGGTAAAGCTGGCACACCTGTGCCCAAGTGTAGTATTACATCTCTAGTGCCTGTGTTCCAAATCTTAAGTTCCTAGGTCATCCGGAAGATTCCTTTTGCAGTAACTTTGTACTTTTTACGCACCCATTGAAACCTATGGGAGCACGCGTGTGACTATTTGCTCTGCACACGCCACCCGTGGACCTCCTGGTCACTAACTGACGTTAGCTCCTTGTAGGCCCAGCGATTCTAGAGGCCTTAGGCCTTTTCCCTTTTCTGTTCGTGGTACTTATACCACTATTTTAGTATATGGTTTGAGTGGCCACCAGGGCCTATCCATATAAAGTGCAACTTCTGTGTATTCTGTGATAATCTTGTTTGACGATTTGTGCTCCTGTGCTCATAAAGAGACTAGGGGTTACTTTGAGAAATAAATACATATATATTTTGAATATATATCTGTGTGGTGTCCTTTCATTGGTATAAAAGGGGGTTACTATTGGTAAAACAGCTTGCTTAACACGCTTCACGAGTTTAGCCTCAAAGACTGCTTAGCCTACGCTACCACTAGGGCAGCTAGTCCAAAAAGGTTGACTTACAACCACACCATAAGGGTTGCTTGGCATGGTACAAGGTGGTCACTAGAACTAGTGAACAGCATATACCAGGCCAACTTCTCACATTGGTGAGCAGCGGTTGGATTTGAGCTTGCTGTGTTTTACCATTGTAATCTCTTGGTTACCAATTGAAAGATCACATAGGTACCTGTAGGTACATATAAAAGAAGATTAGATATACTTAAGTTCTACTGAACTTAGTTGTTGTAGAGCAAAGGGAGTAGCACACCCTGACTACAACTACTAGATAGGTTTAGTAGGTAAACCCAAGTGTAGGTAGATTGCAACACATCCACCCACACTTAAGAGCAATGGCCGGGGCAGAGGGGTCCACTGTACCCATCTCTGTTGAGAGTGACCCCCAGAGGGCACCATCCAGCTTTGCTACCCTTAATCAGAATGAGCTCAGGCATTTGGCAACTCTTAGAGGCCTTAAACAGCCCAAGAACCCAAACTCTGCTGAGCTCAGAGAGCTCTTACAGAATGATGAGAATCAGAGAGCACTCAAGAAAGCTTCCCAGTTAGCCCCCTTAGGGTCAGGAACAGGAGGCCCCCCTTCTGAAGATACTACAGAGGTACCCAGTTCCAATAGCCATCCCTTAGATGAGAACCATACTACAGGGGAGGAAAGTGGTGAGGATACAGAAAGTAGTGATGATGAAGGGAGAACTAGCCCAGTGCCAAGTATTATACTTGGCCCAGCTAAACTAAGGCTATTGGGGACTGACAATGGGTTCCCCCCATTGGATCTCCCCAGTGGACTTAACACAGGGCTTGGGAGGCAAAGGAATCGCTCAGGTGACTCCAATGCTTCTCATGGCTCTAGAGGCTCTCAAGGTCACTCCAGGAAAAGGATGACCACCCCTCAGAGGAGGGAACATGAGGCCAGAATGCAGGAAGCCCAGCTGAGGATCAGGAAGCAGGAGCTAGAAGTAGCCCTGATGGAAGAAAAACTGAGCAAGGCTAGGCAGCATAGAGAGAGTGGGTCTATACCCACTGGTGGCAGCAATGTCCCTAGGGACAAAGATAGGGTCTTTGACAATAGGAACCTGTCCAAGATTGTGCCCCCCTACAAAAGTGGGGATGACATCCACAAATGGATGACTGCTCTTGAGAGAGCCTGCAAAGTGCAGCAGGTTCCTGAAGACCAGTGGGCAGCAATCTTATGGCTCTCCTTTGAGGGGAGAGGCAGAGATAGACTCCTCACTGTTAGAGAAGAGGATGTCAGAAATTACAGAGTCCTGAAGAGTGTCCTAGTTGATGGGTTAGGCTTAACCACTGAACAGTACAGGTTAATGTTCAGAGACACCCAGAAGACACAGACTCAGGACTGGTCTGAATATGTGGAATGTGCCACTAAGGCTTTGGAGGGTTGGTTGCTGGGAAGTAAGGTGTCTGATTATACAGGATTGTACAATTTGATGATGAGAGAGCAGATTTTAAGTAATTGTCAAAACCAGCTTCTCCATCAACACCTGGTAGACTCAGATTTGACCTCTCCCCAAGAATTGGGAAAGAGGGCAGATAAATGGGTCAGGACCAGGATCAGGCCTAAAAACCAGGGTGGTGACCAAAAGAAAGATACCACCAAGCCTCAAGAGAAGGGTGGGGATAAAGAAAAAGAGAAACCTTCCTCAGGGCCCCAAAACTCCACACAGGGTGGTGGGTCCCAAGCTCCCTCCTCTACCACAGCTAAAAAGCCCTACTGCCATGAGTGTAAAACTCCTGGGCATTGGAAAACTGACAGCGGTTGCCCAAGGGCTAAAAACAAAACTGTTCCTCCAATTACTCCTGTCACACCACCTATTACTGTTAGCAGTAATCCCCCAGGTGGTGGGAGTGCCCCCAGAAATCTGGGTGGGTTTACTTGGGGAACACAGGGGGACCCTGGCTTAGCCAATTCCCCTACAGCAACCACTCTTGTCTGTGATGGTGGCATGGGGTTTGCCAACTTCACTGCCTGTCCCAACACTTTGGGTAGGTACAGACAGGAGCCCTACATCAATGGTACAAAAGCTGAGGCCTACAGAGACACTGGGGCTAGCATCACAATGGTGGCCCATTGGCTAGTTCCCTCTGAGCAGCTTTTGCCCGGTTTCTCCTACCAGGTGACTAACATTGATGGCAAACAGAACAGTCATCCCATGGCAGAGGTATGTCTCAGCTGGGGAGGGGTCACTGGCCCTAAAAGGGTAGCAGTGTCCCCAACCTTGCCTGTAGACTGCTTACTGGGGAATGACTTAGAACTCTCAGCTTGGGCTGGAGTTGAACAAGACACCCATTCTAAAATGGTAGGCCTTTCACAAAAGGGTAGGGGGGTTGTGCCATTCACAACCCCTGTCCAAATAGATTTCCTCCCTGAAAAGGTTGGAAGGGCAGTGGTAGCCACAGCCCAGGCACAGACAGACTTCCCTGTAGGGACTGGCAGAGCTGTGACAGTCACAGCTCAAACACAAACTGAGTGCCCCCCTGAAAAGGTTGGCAAGGCTGTAATGGTCTCAGCCTATACTCAGACTGACATAGGTGTAGTGAAGCCTGAAACAATGGATCACTCCACACAAACTGAGAGTAGTGGGGAGGAAGAAAAGTCTCCCTCTCCCCAGACATTAGGAAAAGGTCAGCCTCCTCAGGGATCTGACCTCACCCCTTGTGAAGGAACTGCCCCAGAGGTAGCCAGGCCTGGCCTGGCAGAGCCTCTGATGTCAGTGGCCCCTTCCAAGGTGGGATCCAGTCTGGTGCAGGTAGCCTGCCTCTCTCTACCCTGCCTCAGTCAGCCCAGGGCTGCAGAGGTCAGGGAGGCCAGTGGACCCCCAGAGGGCCCCTGTCCACAAGAACCCCCCCATCAAAAGAATGAGGATTGCCTGGCTAGTAGCCCTAGTCAGGTGATGGGTAAAAACATTCCTGAGGGATCTCCTTTACAGGTAGTTAGGGACCTCCCCCAGGGGGATTCTGTTGGGCACAGGCAAACATGGGACCTTAGGGCCCCAAACCTGACCTGTCCCTCCAGTAAGCCCACAAAAGGGACCCAGCCTCCAGCTTTAGGTAGCCAGAGGCTGACCCTGAGAGCACAGTGCAACTCAGTTAAAGAAAGAAAGGCATCCATGGTGGAGGATGATTGGAGGAAGCTGAGGCCTCACTTTGAGGACACTCACTTCAGTACTCCATCTCAACACCAGCCTTTTACTTTGCCAAGACACACCACAGGTAGAGATTCCCTATGGTGGAGACCCTCTGATACCCTTAGGGTGAGGGATTGCTTAGTGGACCATGAGACAGGGGGTAACCATGCCAGTGCTGGTTCCTCCTTATATGGCCACTTGGGCAATATAGGCTTACCTGGTCAAGGTCAGCCTTATCTCCCTTCGTTTGGGGGGGGGTTGTGTAGGAAGGTGGATATCTGACTATGGTTACCCCCAAATTTTTGCCTAGTGTCTAGCTGGTTTTTCGACTTAGTTGGCCTGAGATCCTGCCATTCAGGCTCTCAGGCTATCTGCTCTCTCTGTAAAATGGACTCCATGTACCCTAGGTACATACCCAATTGGTTGGATCACCCTGTCAGCCCCTGTACCAGTGTACACTAGGTACCCAGGGCATTGGTGTATCCAAGGCCTGCCAGGGGCTGAAGCATGTATTATGCCACCCCAGGCTTGGCCTAACAATCTGACACAACTGGCTGATCACTCAGCTGGGGTAAGTTGGTGTAATCACCTCTTACTTAGGTGTAGTATACCTATACCTAAACTTAAATGGGACACCTGGTAACCTATAAGTCACTCCTATGGCAGGCCTTAACAATCCTGAAGGCAGAGTGCTTGGTTCCATGTGAGATGGTGCTCTGGCATGAGCTGAGCCTGTCTGCAGTGGTCGGAACAACTTCCTTCTACTGTTTCCAGATATCGTCATACCATATACTCTTAAGTGCATTATGAACCTCGCGGTTAAATGCTATCTTTGGTTTGGCTTTATCAAAACATGTCGAGTAAGGTGTCATACGAATTGGAATACTAACCCCTCGCCAATTCTGGCGACGGGGTTAGCATTCCACCCTTCTAGAGGGACACGACATGTACAGTACCTGAAACCCGGGTAAAATCAGACATAGCCTCAGCTCCACAAAATGGATGCTGCCACCACAGACACAAGTCTGCCCTCCTGCTGCTGGGAGTCCTTCCAGCTTGGGAGGTGTGGACAAAGGGTTTCCTGCCAGGGGAGGTGCATGCACCACCCCAGACAGGATTTTGTGTATTGGTCAGGTAGGGCTTGAAAGAAACCAGACATGCCTGTGGCTCACAAGGAGCCTCGGTGCATATGCCAGTTCAAACCGGTCCTGGGGCACACCAGTCCCGGGCCTGGGGCGAGCTGGACAAAGGATTGGGGGTGTAACCACCCCCCTTCCTGGTCCCACCCATAGGGAGGGACCTAGCAGGTAGTCCGGCCCCTAGAATCCGCTTAAAGGTAGGAGCTGTGTCCTAAGACTTCAGACATCCTGGAATCAACTTGAAACTAAGAAGAAGACGGGAACTTCGACGCTCTGCCGCACAGAGGACTGAAGCCAATCTCCCCTGTGGTCAGGGAGTGACCACCTTGCTAACGCAAGCACCATCCAGCGAATCAACGTCTGCTTTGCCGCCGCCTCCCGCCGGAGCCCGAGCCCAGAGACTGACAAGACCTGGACCTCCAGACCTCTCACCGCCCGATCCACAGTCCCTGAAAAGAGGAGACCCGTGGAGGCACCGAGACACGTGGAGCCAGCCATCTTGGAACGACTACGACAAGCTGACAAGTGCAACAACCGAGGCTCCCTCCAAGTTGTGCTTTGGGTCCTGAGAAGCCCAACCCTCGAGCAGCATCTGCACCAAAGGTGAGCCCTCCAGCATCTCCACGATCTGCGTGGGGCCCTTCTGCATTTTGCCACTCGACGCGCCTAACCGGTTGCTGGCCCGCTGGCTAGTGGCCATCTTGGCGACGAAATCTACGACAAACACCGCTGGTCTGGTTGCTCCAGACTGGCCCTTGCTCCCCTCCAAAGGAGCAATCCATCTGACCTTGCTGGTCAGAACCAACAGCTGATTTCCGAATCCTCCTGCAATTGCTTTTGCCAAGGCTTGTTTGCTTCGATCAAGTCGCCGACACCGCCGACAGCGAGAGCCTGCGTGGGACAGCTCGTGAGCCGACTCCTGGACGTCGTCGACCTTCAGGGACCACGTGGCTGCGGAGACAAGCTACCCCTCATCACCTGTTTGCACCCGACATCGCCTGGTACCCACCTGGTGCCACGCTGGTCACTGGCTAGTGACTGTGAACACTGTCCCCTCTGCTTACAGGTCTTCAACATCTCCGATCCACTCTTGGATCCACTGCATCTCTTCCCGACCGACCGCCTGCAGCACTTTTGTCTACAGGCCCCACGGAACAGATAGAAGAAACCCGACGCACTTCGAGGCCTATGCACCCGCTTCCTGTGGGTGAGGTAAAGCTGGCACACCTGTGCCCAAGTGTAGTATTACATCTCTAGTGCCTGTGTTCCAAATCTTAAGTTCCTAGGTCATCCGGAAGATTCCTTTTGCAGTAACTTTGTACTTTTTACGCACCCATTGAAACCTATGGGAGCACGCGTGTGACTATTTGCTCTGCACACGCCACCCGTGGACCTCCTGGTCACTAACTGACGTTAGCTCCTTGTAGGCCCAGCGATTCTAGAGGCCTTAGGCCTTTTCCCTTTTCTGTTCGTGGTACTTATACCACTATTTTAGTATATGGTTTGAGTGGCCACCAGGGCCTATCCATATAAAGTGCAACTTCTGTGTATTCTGTGATAATCTTGTTTGACGATTTGTGCTCCTGTGCTCATAAAGAGACTAGGGGTTACTTTGAGAAATAAATACATATATATTTTGAATATATATCTGTGTGGTGTCCTTTCATTGGTATAAAAGGGGGTTACTATTGGTAAAACAGCTTGCTTAACACGCTTCACGAGTTTAGCCTCAAAGACTGCTTAGCCTACGCTACCACTAGGGCAGCTAGTCCAAAAAGGTTGACTTACAACCACACCATAAGGGTTGCTTGGCATGGTACAAGGTGGTCACTAGAACTAGTGAACAGCATATACCAGGCCAACTTCTCACACTGACTGACACTGACACTGACTGACAGACACTGAATGACTGACAGACACTGACTGACACTGACTGACAGACACTGACTGACTGTCTGACAGACAGACACTGACTGACTGACAGACACTGACTGACAGACACTGACAGACAGTCACTGATTAACTGACAGACACTGACTGACAGACAGACACTGACAGACAGACAATGACTGACTGACACTGACACTGATTGTCAGACACTGACTGACTGACAGACACTGACTGACACTGACTGACAGACACTGACTGACTGTATGACAGACAGCCACTGACTGACTGACAGACACTGACAGACAGACACTGACTGACTAACAGACAGACACTGACTGACTGACAGACACTGACGGACTGACAGACATTGACTGACTGAATGACAAACACTGACAGACAGTCACTGACTGTCTGACAGACACTGACTGACTAACAGAGAGACACTGACAGACAGACACTGACTGACTGACACTGACTGACTGACAGACACTGACTGACTGACAGACACTGACACTGACTGACACTGACTGACACTGACACTGACTGACACTGACACTGACTGACATTGACTGACACTGACTGACACTCACTGACACTGATACTGACTGACACTGATGCTGACTGACACCGACACGGACTGACACCAACACTGACAGACACTGACACTGACTGACACTGACTGACACTAACACTGACTGACACTGACTGACAGACACTGACTGACAGACACTGACTGACTGACTGACAGATAGACACTGAATGAATAACTGACTGACAGACAGACACTGACAGACAGACACTGACTGACTGACAGACACTGACTGGCTGACTGACAGACACTGACTGACTGACATTCACTGACTGACACTGACTGACAGACACTGTCTGACTGACTGACAGACAGACACTGACTGACTGACAGACACTGACTGACTGACAGACAGATACTGACAGACAGACACAGACAGATACTGACAGACAGATACTGACTGACTGACAGACACTGACTGACTGACTGACAGACACTGACTGACACTGACACTGACTGATACTGACACTGACTGACACTGACTGACACCGACCCTGACACTGAATAACACTGACTGACACTGACTTACACTGACACTGACTGACACCGACACTGACTGACACTGACACTGACTGACACTGACACTGACTGACACGGACTGACACAGACACTGACACTGACTGACACTGACTGACAGACACTGACTGGCACTGACTGACTGACAGACACAGACTGACTGACTGACAGTCACTGACTGACTGACACTGACTGACTGACTGACAGACACTGACTGACTGATTGACATGGACTGACTGACACTGACTGACACTGACTAACTGACTGACTGACAGACACTGACTGACTGGCTTACAGACAGACACTGACTGACTAACTGAAAGACAGACTCTGACTGACTAACTGACAGACACTGACTGACACTGAATGACAGACAGACACTTACACTGACTGACACTGACACTGACTGACACTGACACTGTCTGGCAGACACTGACTGACTGACATACACTGACTGACAGACACTGACTGACTGACTGACAGACAATGACACTTACTGACACTGACTGACACTGACACTGACTGACTGACACTGACTGTCTGACACTGACACTGACTGACTCTGACTGACACTGACTGACACTGACTGACACTGCCTGACACTGACTGACTGACAATGACTGACTGACTGACACTGACTGATTGACTGACAGACACTGACTGACTGACTGACACTGACACTGACTGACACTTACACTGACACTGACAGACACTGACAGAAACTGATGCTGACTCTGACAGACACCGACACTGACTGACACCGACACTGAAAGACACTGACACTGATGGACACCGACACTGACTGACACTGACTGACACTGACTGACAATGACTGACTGACAATGACTGACTGACTGACACTGACTGACTGACTGACAGACACTGACTCACTGACTGACACTGACACTGACTGACACTGACACCGACACTGACAGACACTGACAGACACTAATACTGACTGACTCTGACGCTGACAGACACCGACACTGACTGACACCGACACTGAAAGACACTGACACTGACGAACACCGACACTGACTGACACTGACTGACACTGACACTGACTGACAGACACTGACTGACTGACAGAGAGGTCTCTCCCATCCTTCCTTTACCAAACAAAGGGGTCCCCTTACAGGATGTCCGAACAGAAGCTCAAAAGGGCTGTAGCCAACCCCCTTCTGCGGGACCTCTCTTTAGGCGAACAAGAGGCAGGGTATCAGGACATCCCATCTCCGCCGAAGCTTTTCAGGGGGTCCATGAATCATCCCTTTCAGGGTCCTGTTGAATCTCTCAACAAGCCCATTGCATTGTGGGTGATAGGGTGTGGTGAACTTGTAGTTGACACCACACTCCTTCCACATGGCAGTCAGATATCCCGACATGAAGTTTGCACCTCTGTCAGAGACAACCTCCTTAGGGAAGCCCACTCTGGAGAACACTCCAACTAGGGCTCGTGCCACAACAGGTGCTGTAGTGGTCCTAAGGGGAATAGCTTCAGGATACCTGGTGGCGTGGTCCACCACCACCAGTATAAACTTGTGCCCTGATGCTGTCGGGGGTTCCATTGGTCCGACAATGTCGATCCCCACTCGTTCAAAGGGTACCCCCACCACCGGCAGTGGTATGAGGGGGGCCTTTGTCGTGCCACCTGACTTACCACTGGCTTGGCAAGTGACACAGGAGCGACAAAACTCCTTCGTATCTTCGGACATGTGGGGCCAGTGAAAGTGTGGAACAATTCTGTCCCAAGTCTTATTCTGGCCTAAGTGACCTGCAAGGGGAATCTCGTGGGCCAAGGTAAGAAGGAAACCTCTCAGAGACAAGGGGACGACCAGCCTCCTGGTCGCGCCAGGCTTGGGGTCTCTTGCCTCGGAGTACAGGAGTCCATCGTCCCAGTATACTTTGTGGGTACCTGTGGCGTTCCCTGCAGCCTCAGCAGCAGCTTGCTGTCTGAGGGGTTCAAGTGAGGGGCAGTCTAACTGTGCCTTCCCCAGGTCTTCCCTAGAGGGTCCCCCTGAGCCCAGAAACTCAACCTGACCAGGTTCAAGCTCTTTTGGCTCAGTTTCCCTCAGTTCTTTAAGGTCAGCCTCCTCAGAGACTTGATCCATGACCTGGGGCAAGGGGGAAGGCGAGGCCTTACCCTTACTGCTCCTTTTCTTGGATGGTGTCTGGTCCATTCTTCCAGGATCCAGCACCTGTTCAGCGGGGCATCTTTTGGCCTGTGGCCTGGTCACAGCAAGGACATGTGCTGGCAAGCCTAACATTTCCATGTGAGTCCTCTGCTCCACTTCTGACCATTGTGACGTTTCCAAATCATTGCCCAACAGACATTCTACGGGGAGGTCTGAACTAACCACAACTTTCTTCGGGCCACTTACCCCTCCCCAGGAGAAATCAACAACTGCCATACTGTGATTGGTAGTGACATTGCTGGCATTGGTCACTAGGTAATCGGTACCTAGCATGATCTGTCCAGGGTCCACAAAGTTAGGTGTCACCATTGTGACACTGGCACAAGCGTCCCTGTAGGCCTGAGCCACTTTTCCATTGATCAAAGGCGTCTGCCTGTATTTGCCCAAAGTATTGGGACTGGCATCAGGGGACATATCCATATCCCCTGTACAGACAAGGACGGCCTGAGTGAGCGTGCCAACTAAGTCGTCACACCCCTCAGTTCCCAAGGTTAACCCAACTAATGCCTTGGGAGGCGCACTACCACTGCTGACTGTACTAGGGGGTGCAGGTGCCTTAGGGGCTGCAGTGGCAGGAGTTTGCCCTCCTTTCTTGGTGCACTCACTAAACCAGTGAGTCTTACTTTTACAGTATTGGCACCACCTTTTTGACTGGCCTTCTTGAGTCTTCTTCTTCTGTGAAGCCTGACCCCCACCCTCTTTGGTTTGTTGGGGACCTGTCGAAGACTTCTGGTCATTTTGTTCGTTCTTGTTACTACCCTTTTGGTCTGCTTTCTTCTGACCACCCTGGTTCTGAGTCTGGTTCTGCTTGACCCTTGTTCTGACCCATCTGTCTGCCTTCTTTCCCAATTCTTGGGGAGAGGTCAGCTCCGAGTCGACAAGGTGCTGATGCAACAATTGGTTCTGACAGTTGTTTAAAATCTGTTCTCTCATGATAAGATTGTACAATCCTGTGTAATCAGTAACCTTGCTACCCAGAAACCAGCCTTCCAAAGCCTTAGTGGCACAATCGACAAAGTCAGTCCAATCCTGAGACTGAATTTTCTGGGTGTCTCTGAACAGCAACCTGTACTGCTCAGTGGTTAAGCCGAACCCATCAATCAGTGTATTTTTCAGGACTTGGTAGTTGTTAGCATCCTCAGCTCTCGTAGTGAGGAGCTTGTCCCGTCCTTTACCTTCAAAGGAGAGCCACAGTATAGCTGCCCACTGACTTGGGGGGACGCACTGGACAGTGCAGGCCCTCTCCAAAGCAGTTATCCACTTGTGGATGTCGTCCCCTTGTTTAAAGGGGGGCACTATTTTACTCAGGTGTCTAGTGTCTATACCCCTGTCTTTCTCTCTAATGAGAATGCTGCCACCAGTGGGGTCTAACCCACTCAATTTCTGCTCTCGGGCCAAGGCAAGTCTTTCTTTGGCGAGGGCAAGTTCTTCCCGCTCGATCCTCAGGTTGACTTCCCTCATCTTCGCTTCGTGCTCCCTTCTCTGAGGGGACGTCATTCCTCTCTGAGAAGATGCCTGAGAGACATGTGTTCGAACAGATCTGTTGGAGCCTCTCGAGAGAGACCTAGCTCGTCCGTTCCCAAGGTTAAGCCTGCTTGAGCGTGGGCCCGGGGCTCCCCCAGTTCCATTCTCATGCCTGCTTAAGTTGGTCCTCGTGAGCCTGCCGACTACTACTGGACCTTTGTCTGCCTCGTCTCCTGATAATTCCTCCTCTTCCTCCTCTGTATGGAGGCCGAGGTCTGGGTCACCAAGGGTTCCCTCTAAGGGGGGCATGCTCCCATCTGGGTTAGAGGGGCCTACGTTAAGAGCCCTTCTAGCATCATAAGTCTCTAAGAGACCTATCAGGAATGGGACGGTAGGGTTAGAACCCTCTTTTAACTTCCTGGAGGCACACAGTTGTCTCATCTCCGTGAAGCTAAGAACTGCATATCGTGACATGACCTGTGGAGGGTCAATGACCACTAAGGGAGTCTCTGCAGACTCTCCGCGGACCGACATGCTTTCTAGTGAGGTGTAAGTGATGCACCTACCTACACTATGTGTTTCCCTACTGATCCCTTGCTAAGAGTTATAGTCAGGGTGTGCTAGTCCCTGTTTCACTATAACAGCTGGTTCAGTAGAACTCCGAGTATTCTAAGTTAAGTTATATGTACCTGGGTACTTATGTGATCTTTCAACTTGATATTCTTAGGATACGTGTGTGGTAAAACAACAGCAAGCTCAAATCCCAACCGCTGCTCACCAATGTGAGAAGTTGGCCTGATATGTAGTGCTCACTATTCTAGTGATCACTGTGTATCATTCCAAACGACCCTTATTGATGATTGGTTGTAAGTCAACCTTGTAGACCAGCTATCCTAGTAGCGTGGACAAGAGCAGTCTTCAGGCTAAACTCTAGAGGGCGTGTTAAGGCAGCTGTTTACCATCACATATACCCCTTGAACACCAAGTGAAAGGACACCACACAAGTTGTTGTGAAAATAAAGGATATTTATTTATAACAAGACTACCCTGGCTCTTTATGAGTCAGGGAGCTAAGCACAATACAAAACTCTTGGGAAAATACTTCTAGTTGCACAATTTACACAAATGCCCGAAGGGCACAAAACCATTTACACTGCAAGTGGAATGGGAGAGGTTAGAGAGTCTAAAGTTACTGATTCCGGAGGAATCCGATCAGTTGGACTAAACGGAAAAGGAGCTGGACACTTGTAGAGTGAACCTACGATGGAGCACCAAAATGCTCGAGTTACCTAGCCCAGAGGCTGCAGCTGCGTGGGGTTCAGCAAGATGTCGGGAGTCCTCGTTGTAGTCTCGGGAGCCTGAAAGAAGAAGTTGCTGGCAGGCGACCAGTGTCGATGTTCAGCGAGATCCAAGCCTGGATCGGTGATGAAGGAAACCTGAAAGCAGAGGGGACTCAGTTCTCAACCGCTAGCCAGCGATCGTGTGGGCACCAGGAAGGTACCGGCTGAAGTCACCTCGACCAGGTGAGTGGGTGACGTCGGACTCGGCTGTTCCTCGGGCCAGGAGGCGTGGCGGCGACCAGGATGGAGGGCGAGCTGTCCCACGAAGGTGTCTGCTGTCGATGATGCTGGGCCCAGGAGTGGGGCAGCAGGTCTTGGCAGAGGCAAGCCCACGCGGGGGAGTCAAGATGGCGTCTGGAGTGGACCAGGAGGGTCCGAGGTACTCCTCTGTTGAAGGGGAGCAAGGGCCAGTCTGGAGCAACCAGACCAATGATGAAAAACTGTCGTGGTGCGTCGTGAAGAGGGCCACTAGCCGACGGCGAGTGGCCGGACAACGCGGTGAGCAGCAAGGAGCAGAAGGGCCCCCACGCAGATCTCGGGGATGCTGGGGAGGCAGGCTTTGGTGCTGGAGCTACTCAGGGTTAGGGCTTCTCAAACCCTAGGTGCACTCACTCGAGGGTCCCTCGGTGGTTGTGCTAGATAAGCGTCGTGCAGGTTCTGAAGATGGCCGGTCCCGCAGGTCTCGTTACACCTACGAATCTCAGCTGGGCTGACGATGTAGGTAGAGGTTAGAGATGGCGGGGAATCCGGGTCTCGTCGAGCTGGGCAGTCTTGATCCGTAGGAGAGACGTACAGCAAACCGCAAGCGCTTAGGTGGTACCTGCTGGTGCAGGGTGGCTACTCCTTAGCCACAAGGGAGAGTCTTCAGAAAAAGTCAAGAGTTCCTTTCGTGGAAAGTAGTTCAAGATTCAGAATTATCCAATTTGGGAAGGGGACTCGCTCCTACCTTTATACTAGGAAAAGGGGCTGGCCCGTGGCTAGGTCCTACCTATGGGTGGGACCAGGAGGGGGGTGGTTACACCCCTATCCTTTGTCCGGCTTCGCCCCAGCTCAGGGGCTGGGGTGCCCCCGAAACTGGTTTGAGCCGGGCTATGCACAGTGAGCACCGGGGTGCCACTTGCAATCACCTTCCTTTCAGCCCTGCCTACCTGGGATACACAAACCCTGTCTGGGATGGTGCTAACACCGCTCTCGACAGGAAACCCTTTGTCCAAGCTCCCCTCGCTGGAAGGTCTCCCAGCAGCAGGAGGTCAGACTTGTGTCTGGTGGCAGCATCCATTTTGTGATGCTGAGGCTTGAGTCAACTTTAACCGGGGTTCAAGGTTACTTCCATGTCGTGTCCCTCTAGAAGGGTGGAATGCTAACCCCGTCGCCAGAATTGGCGAGGGGTTCGTATTCCAATTCGTATGACACCTTACTCGACATGTGTGGGTGATGCGATGCCATAGTTAGCAAATAACCGCGAGGATTATAATGCATTTTATGGTAGGTGGCACGCGTCACCATGGAACAGCTATTAGGACTTGGTTCCGCAAGCCGTCGACGGGCTCAGCTCGCGCCAGAGCACCATCTCACATGACTCCCAGCACTCTGCCTTCAGGATTGATAAGGCCTGCCATAGGAGTGACTGATAGGAATCCATGCGTCCATTTTAGGGTTAGGTATAGGAATAGTACACCTACAGCAACGGGTGATTACACCACCTTGCCCCAGCTGTCGTGCAGCCAGTTGTGTCAGATTTGGGGTGGCCATCCAGGGGTGGCATAATGCATGCTGCAGCCCCTGGTAGGCCCTGGGTACTCCGATGCCCTGGATACCTGTGGTATGCTGATACAGGGACTGATAAGGCGGCCCAGTTCCAATTAGTGGATGCACCTAATGTACATGTGTTTTAATCTGTAGAGAGAACAGCTAGGCTGTGGGTCTGATTGGCAGGCCCACAGCCAGGGAAAGTCGTAAACCAATGAAGCAAAAGCAAAAAATCTGGGTGATCATAGGATTGCAGACCTTACTCTCCTACAGTACCCATAAAGTGTATTGGGATGAAGGGCTCCTTTATTCAGAGCCTAGAGACCCAAAACCTGGTGCAACCAGGAGGTTGGTTATACCTCTGCAATTTAGGGGCTTCCTTCTTACCTTGGCCCATGATATTCCTCTAGCAGGACACTTAGGCCAGAACAAGACTTGGGACAGGCTTGTCCCTCACTTTCACTGGCCTTACATGAATGAAGATACAAAGGAGTTTTGTCGCTGCTGTGTGACCTGCCAAGCCAGTGGCAAATCAGGTGGCACAACAAAGGCCCCCCTAATACCACTACCTGTGGTGGGGGTCCCCTTTGAAAGAGTGGGAATAGATATAGTGGGTCCCATGGATCCTCCCACTGCATCTGGGCACAGGTTTATACTGGTGGTAGTGGATCATGCCACCAGGTATCCAGAGGCAATTCCCCTTAGGACCACTACAGCTCCTGTTGTGGCCAGGGCCCTGCTGGGAGTATTCTCCAGAGTGGGGTTTCCTAAGGAGGTGGTTTCTGACAGAGGTACCAACTTCATGTCAGGATACTTGACAGCTATGTGGAAGGAATGTGGTGTCAACTACAAGTTCACCACTCCTTATCACCCACAATGCAATGGGCTTGTTGAGAGACGCAACAAGACCCTAAAGGGTATGATCAAAGGATTACCTGAAAAGCTCAGGCGAAGATGGGACATCCTTCTACCCTGCCTTCTGTTTGCTTACAGAGAGGTCCCACAAAAAGGAGTTGGCTACAGCCCCTTTGAGTTGTTGTTTGGGCACCCTGTGAGAGGCCCACTGTGTTTAGTGAAGGAAGGATGGGAGTTACCTCTCAAAAAGCCTAAACAAGACATAGTGGACTATGTACTTGGTCTCCGCTCCAGGATGGCTGAGTATATGTAGAATATGATATCAAAAAACAATGTCTCAACTAGAACATCATGAAAAGGGACTATTAAACATGAGAATTAATCAAAAACAACAAAAAGGGGACAAGGGAGACCAAAGAAATATAAAAATTGTTATTTGTAATTAGAGGCACAGTAGGTATGTCCAATTTACAGTAACCATAACAATCATATGTGCACTGGTAGTGAAGTGAAAAAGTGAACGGCGCAGTGACATAAGTGTTTAAAATGACAACGCGGAACGGCGAGAGAACAATTGAATCCAATCAAAAGGGTCGAACAGAAGTCACATAGAAATGTGCACTTATAACAATATTAATCCGGTCTTGATTGGCCCTTTGAAAAGCCGCAATTAGCGTTGGCAGGTCGACGGCGTTTCAACCTCCTTTCGTTGAGGTCATCATCAGGACTATGGCTACGAAGATTTTAAAAAAAAATATACCTCTGTGCAAAAAGGGGAGAAGAAAGAAAGATTTATAGGACCCATAGAATTGAATTAAAGGTAGTGAAAAAGAAAGGAGAAAGAGAAAGCGAAATTACCTGTTTCACAGAAAGAACGGGGATGATTTCTTAATGACAGGGAAGTAACAGGTCGATGAGAAAACTTGGGTACGTAGGAGATCTAATCTAAAAAGAAAGGAACAATTGGAGAAATGTGGACAAGAGTAGACCCCAATTAAATGGGACGGGGCATAGTACAGCTTACCACGAGTGAAGACTAAAGAATTATTCAAATTCGCATAAAATGCAGCCTGGAAGCAGTAGCATCTCAGGAGGGGTGACGTGGTCTGTGAAGGAAGGGAGGACTAATTAACTAGAGCTACATGGACATAAAGGACAACTTAAATGTTTACCAAGGACCAGGAATTAAAGAGTGATTACAGGGTCACTTACCCAGAGTTAGGACTAATTGGATTATCAAGGTGCATCAAGGCATCCAAAATTGCTTGCGTTTCAAGGTTTAAGTCGAGTCTACGAAAAATTAAAACCAATAAGTGTGGTGCTTTTCAGGACCGGCATCAACACTAACTGTACCAAAGACACTAAACTTACTGAATTAAATACAAACAAGAAAGGGCGACAGCTTACTCGATAAATGTGGTGCTAAACGGAATTACTCCGAAGATTTTCACGTAGAATCAATCCATACGAGCACTGCTTCTAACAAACGAACCAAGCGTCTGGGAAACGCTGCCCGGTCAACCAGGAAGTAGAGTCAGTCCGATCACGTGACTCACTCTAACAGTAAAAGGAAGACAAGGAAAGAGGACTGGAGCCGATAGAGTCGAACAAGTGTACCCAAGGAGAAAAAAGGATGCACCGGGAAAACGGGCCACAATGCCCAGTGTGTTATAAATACAGCAGCGTATTGGACCATACCAATACATAAAGGAAGAAGAGATTAATCTGTATACAGCATTTACAGAAATTAGAAACAATACAATAAATTGAAATATTACAGAGTACATATGGTTTAACACATTACGTAAATTTTTCGGCATAATACATAATACATAACCAGAATCCATAATGATCTATAGACTCCAAAAGTTGAATACGGGTACATATTCATAAGGGGAGAAAAGGGGGGGGGGGGGGGGAGGGAAAGAATTAGCATCAATATGCAAATTACAGCATCCGTGCAGTTTTTTTATATTTACAGACTCAATGATAATAAAAACCGTGTTAAAAAAGGAGATGTAAATAACTGCGCTATGCTAAACCAATAAGGCAACAACATAACATGGCATAATGCATTACTATAGTGCAACATAAGGTGCATTAACAAGGGGCCAGATTTACTCAGGTGATCAGGACCTAATTGTAGCCACCAGATCATCGTCAAGGAGAAAATTAAACGCTAATGATGACTGTATTCCATTCATCAATGGAATTCAGGCCTTGTGTCACAGAGTTACAGCGTGTAATCCACCGGCATTCAGATTTGTTCAGTAGAGCTTGAAGATTACCCCCACGGATAGATAGTTGTGGGCGATCTATGACCTGCCAGATCATCTCCGTTTCCAGATGGTTATGTTCTTTGTAATGTAGTACTAGTGGTGCCGTAGTAACATTGCACTACTGGTACTAGTAGTGGTTACTACGGCACCACTAGTACTACATTACAAAGAACATAACCATCTGGAAACGGAGATGATCTGGCAGGTCATAGATCGCCCACAACTATCTATCCGTGGGGGTAATCTTCAAGCTCTACTGAACAAATCTGAATGCCGGTGGATTACACGCTGTAACTCTGTGACACAAGGCCTGAATTCCATTGATGAATGGAATACAGTCATCATTAGCGTTTAATTTTCTCCTTGACGATGATCTGGTGGCTACAATTAGGTCCTGATCACCTGAGTAAATCTGGCCCCTTGTTAATGCACCTTATGTTGCACTATAGTAATGCATTATGCCATGTTATGTTGTTGCCTTATTGGTTTAGCATAGCACAATTATTTACATCTCCTTTTTTAACACGGTTTTTATTATCATTGAGTCTGTAAATATAAAAAAACTGCACGGATGCTGTAATTTGCATATTGATGCTAATTCTTTCCCTCCCCCCCCCCCCCTTTTCTCCCCTTATGAATATGTACCCGTATTCAACTTTTGGAGTCTATAGATCATTATGGATTCTGGTTATGTATTATGTATTATGCCGAAAAATTTACGTAATGTGTTAAACCATATGTACTCTGTAATATTTCAATTTATTGTATTGTTTCTAATTTCTGTAAATGCTGTATACAGATTAATCTCTTCTTCCTTTATGTATTGGTATGGTCCAATACGCTGCTGTATTTATAACACACTGGGCATTGTGGCCCGTTTTCCCGGTGCATCCTTTTTTCTCCTTGGGTACACTTGTTCGACTCTATCGGCTCCAGTCCTCTTTCCTTGTCTTCCTTTTACTGTTAGAGTGAGTCACGTGATCGGACTGACTCTACTTCCTGGTTGACCGGGCAGCGTTTCCCAGACGCTTGGTTCGTTTGTTAGAAGCAGTGCTCGTATGGATTGATTCTACGTGAAAATCTTCGGAGTAATTCCGTTTAGCACCACATTTATCGAGTAAGCTGTCGCCCTTTCTTGTTTGTATTTAATTCAGTAAGTTTAGTGTCTTTGGTACAGTTAGTGTTGATGCCGGTCCTGAAAAGCACCACACTTATTGGTTTTAATTTTTCGTAGACTCGACTTAAACCTTGAAACGCAAGCAATTTTGGATGCCTTGATGCACCTTGATAATCCAATTAGTCCTAACTCTGGGTAAGTGACCCTGTAATCACTCTTTAATTCCTGGTCCTTGGTAAACATTTAAGTTGTCCTTTATGTCCATGTAGCTCTAGTTAATTAGTCCTCCCTTCCTTCACAGACCACGTCACCCCTCCTGAGATGCTACTGCTTCCAGGCTGCATTTTATGCGAATTTGAATAATTCTTTAGTCTTCACTCGTGGTAAGCTGTACTATGCCCCGTCCCATTTAATTGGGGTCTACTCTTGTCCACATTTCTCCAATTGTTCCTTTCTTTTTAGATTAGATCTCCTACGTACCCAAGTTTTCTCATCGACCTGTTACTTCCCTGTCATTAAGAAATCATCCCCGTTCTTTCTGTGAAACAGGTAATTTCGCTTTCTCTTTATCCTTTCTTTTTCACTACCTTTAATTCAATTCTATGGGTCCTATAAATCTTTCTTTCTTCTCCCCTTTTTGCACAAAGGTATATTTTTTTTAAAAATCTTCATAGCCATAGTCCTGATGATGACCTCAACGAAAGGAGGTTGAAACGCCGTCGACCTGCCAACGCTAATTGCGGCTTTTCAAAGGGCCAATCAAGACCGGATTAATATTGTTATAAGTGCAAATTTCTATGTGACTTCTGTTCGACCCTTTTGATTGGATTCAATTGTTCTCTCGCCGTTCCGCGTTGTCATTTTAAACACTTATGTGACTGCGCCGTTCACTTTTTCACTTCACTACCAGTGCACATATGATTGTTATGGTTACTGTAAATTGGACATACCTAGTGTGCCTCTAATTACAAATAACAATTTTCATATTTCTTTGGTCTCCCTTGTCCCCTTTTTGTTGTTTTTGATTAATTCTCATGTTTAATAGTCCCTTTTCATGATGTTCTAGTTGAGACATTGTTTTTTGATATCATATCTACCCGGTCTCAACTGGGTTAACGGGTTTGCTCCTGTTTTTTTCTTTGAGTATATGTAGAAGGCAGCCAAAAACCTTGAGGCAAGCCAGGCCTTACAGAAAGCTTGGCATGACCAAAAGGCTGTCTTGGTTGAGTTTCAGCCAGGACAGAAGGTATGGGTGTTGGAGCCAGTGGCCCCAGCAGCACTCCAAGACAAATGGTCTGGACCCCATACAATCCCGGAAAAGAAGGGAGAGGTCACCTACTTGGTGGACCTAGGAACACCCAGGAGTCCCCACAGGGTACTCCATGTTAACAGGTTAAAAGCATATGTTGACAGGGCAGACATGGGCTTGCTCATGGCTACAGATGAGGGACAGGAGGAAGAGAGCAACCCTCTCCCAGACTTGTTGTCTCAGAACCCTGAAGATGGCTCAGTTGAAGGAGTGACCCTTGGAGGCAACCTCACTGATCATCAGCAGATGGAATGTAGACAGGTTCTACAATCATTTCAACACATGTTTTCCTTGATACCTAGTCAAACTGACTGGTGTACCCATGTGGTGGACACTGGTGACAGTCTGCCTGTAAAGAACAAACTTTACAGACAACCTGACCACGTCAGGGACTGTATAAAGGCTGAGGTACACAAAATGCTGGAACTGGGTGTCATTGAACCCTCAGAGAGCCCCTGGGCTAGCCCATTGGTTCTGGTCCCCAAACCTCACACCAAAGATGGCAAGAGAGAGATGAGGATCTGTGTGGATTACAGAGTACTCAATGCTGTCACTAGGACAGATGCACATCCTATTCCAAGGGCAGATGAGCTCATAGACAAACTAGCTTCTGCTAAGTTTTTGAGCACATTTTACTTGACAGCTGGCTATTGGCAAATCAGATTAGCTGAGGAGTCTAAGGCCAAAACAGCATTCTCAACCCCAGGTGGGCATTATCAATTTTTGGTGATGCCCTTTGGTCTGAAGAATGCACCTGCCACCTTCCAAAGGTTGGTGAATCAAGTCCTTACTGGGTTGGATGACTTTTGTGCAGCATATCTTGATGACATTGCTGTCTTTAGCTCCACCTGGGAGGATCACCTGATCCACCTGAAGAAGGTACTTGAGGCACTGCAAAAGGCAGGCCTCACTATCAAGGCTACTAGGTGCCAGATAGGGCAGAGTAAGGTTGCGTACTTGGGCCACCTTGTAGGTGGAGGCCAAGTTCATCCACTGGAGAGTAAGATACAATCCATCAAGGACTGGTCTCCTCCAACCACCCAGACTCAAGTTCGAGCTTTCTTGGGCTTGACTGGGTACTAAATGAAGTTTGTTAAGAACTATGGGTCCATTGTGACCCCTCTTAATGATCTGACATCCAAGAAGATGCCCAAAAAGGTTCAGTGGACAGTAAGCTGTCAAAAGGCATTTGATGACCTGAAGAAGGCCATGTGCTCTGCACCTATCCTGAAAAGTCCTGACTACTCCAAAGAGTTTATTGTCCAAACAGATGCTTCTGAGTTGGGTGTGGGAGCTGTGCTGTCACAACTTAATGTAGATGGTCAAGACCAACTGTAGGAAGGTGGATATCTGACTATGGTTACCCCCAAATTTTTGCCTAGTGTCTAGCTGGTTTTTCGACTTAGTTGGCCTGAGATCCTGCCATTCAGGATCTCAGCCTGGCTGTTCTCTCTTTAAAATGGACTCCATGTACCCTAGGTACATACCCAATTGGTTGGATCACCCTGTCAGCCCCTGTACCAGTGTACACTAGGTACCCAGGGCATTGGTGTACCCAAGGCCTGCCAGGGGCTGCAGCATGTATTATGCCACCCCAGGCTTGGCCTAACAATCTGACACAACTGGCTGATCACTCAGCTGGGGTAAGTTGGTGTAATCACCTCTTACTTAGGTGTAGTATACCTATACCTAACCTTAAATGGGACACCTGGTAACCTATAAGTCACTCCTATGGCAGGCCTTAACAATCCTGAAGGCAGAGTGCTTGGTTCCATGTGAGATGGTGCTCTGGCATGAGCTGAGCCTGTCTGCAGTGGTCGGAACAACTTCCTTCTACTGTTTCCAGATATCGTCATACCATATACTCTTAAGTGCATTATGAACCTCGCGGTTAAATGCTAACTTTGGTTTGGCTTTATCAAAACATGTCGAGTAAGGTGTCATATGAATTGGAATACTAACCCCTCGCCAATTCTGGCGACGGGGTTAGCATTCCACCCTTCTAGAGGGACGCGACATGTACAGTGCCTGAAACCCGGGTAGAATCAGACATAGCCTCAGCTCCACAAAATGGATGCTGCCACCACAGACACAAGTCTGCCCTCCTGCTGCTGGGAGTCCTTCCAGCTTGGGAGGTGTGGACAAAGGGTTTCCTGCCAGGGGAGGTGCGTGCACCACCCCAGACAGGATTTTGTGTATTGGTCAGGTAGGGCTTGAAAGAAACCAGACATGCCTGTGGCTCACAAGGAGCCTCGGTGCATATGCCAGTTCAAACCGGTCCTGGGGCACACCAGTCCCGGGCCTGGGGCGAGCTGGACAAAGGATTGGGGGTGTAACCACCCCCCTTCCTGGTCCCACCCATAGGGAGGGACCTAGCAGGTAGTCCGGCCCCTAGAATCCGCTTAAAGGTAGGAGCTGTGTCCTAAGACTTCAGACATCCTGGAATCAACTTGAAACTAAGAAGAAGACGGGAACTTCGACATTCTGCTGCACAGAAGACTGAAGAAAATCTCCCCTGTGGTCAGGGAGTGACCACCTTGCTAACGCAAGCACCATCCAGCAAATCACCGTCTGCTTTGCCGCCGCCTCCCGCCGGAGCCCGAGCCCAGAGACTGACAAGACCTGGACCTCCAGACCTCTCACCGCCCGATCCACAGTCCCTGAAAAGAGGAGACCCGTGGAGGCACCGAGACACGTGGAGCCAGCCATCTTGGAACGACTACGACAAGCTGACAAGTGCAACAACCGAGGCTCCCTCCAAGTTGTGCTTTATGTCCTGAGAAGCCCAACCCTCGAGCAGCATCTGCACCAAAGGTGAGCCCTCCAGCATCTCCTCGATCTGCGTGGGGCCCTTCTGCATTTTGCCACTTGACGCGCCTAACCGGTTGCTGGCCCGCTGGCTAGTGGCCATCTTGGCGATGAAATCTACGACAAACACCGCTGGTCTGGTTGCTCCAGACTGGCCCTTGCTCCCCTCCGAAGGAGCAATCCCTCTGACCTTGCTGGTCAGAACCAACAGCTGATTTCCAAATCCTTCTACAATTGCTTTTGCCAAGGCTTGTTTGCTTCGATCAAGTCGCCGACACCGCCGACAGCGAGAGCCTGTGTGGGACAGCTCGTGAGCCGACTCCTGGACGTCGTCGACCTTCAGGGACCACGTGGCTGCGGAGACAAGCTACCCCTCATCACCTGTTTGCACCCGACATCGCCTGGTACCCACCTGGTGCCACGCTGGTCACTGGCTAGTGACTGTGAACACTGTCCCCTCTGCTTACAGGTCTTCAACATCTCCGATCCACTCTTGGATCCACTGCATCTCTCCCGGACCGACCGCCTGCAGCATCTTTGTCTTCAAGCTCCACGGAACAGATAGAAGAAACCCGACGCACTTCGAGGCCTATGCACCCGCTTCCTGTGGGTGAGGTAAAGCTGGCACACCTGTGCCCAAGTGTAGTATTACATCTCTAGTGCCTGTGTTCCAAATCTTGAGTTCCTAGTCCATCCGGAAGATCCTCTTTGCAGTAACTTTGTACTTTTTACGCACCCATTGAAACCTATGGGAGCACGCGTGTGACTATTTGCTCTGCACACGCCACCCGTGGACCTCCTGGTCACTAACTGACGTTAGCTCCTTGTAGGCCCAGCGATTCTAGAGGCCCTAGGCCTTTTCCCTTTTCTGTTCGTGGTACTTATACCACTATTTTAGTATATGGTTCGAGTGGCCACCAGGGCCTATCCATATAAAGTGCAACTTCTGTGTATTCTGTGATAATCTTGTTTGACGATTTGTGCTCCTGTGCTCATAAAGAGACTAGGGGTTACTTTGAGAAATAAATACATATATATTTTGAATATATATCTGTGTGGTGTCCTTTCATTGGTATAAAAGGGGGTTACATTTGGTAAAACAGCTGGCTTAACACGCTTCACGAGTTTAGCCTCAAAGACTGCTTAGCCTACGCTACCACTAGGGCAGCTAGTCCGAAAAGGTTGACTTACAACCACACCATAAGGGTTGCTTGGCATGGTACAAGGTGATCACTTTAACTAGTGAGCATCATATACCAGGCCAACTTCTCACATTGGTGGCAGCGGTGGGATTTGAGCTTGCTGTGTTTTACCATTGTAATCTCTTGGTTACCAATTGAAAGATCACATAGGTACCTGCAGGTACATATAAAACAAGATTAGATATACATAAGTTCTACTGAACTTAGTTGTTGTAGAGCAAAGGGAGTAGCACACCCTGACTACAACTACTAGATAGGTTTAGTAGGTAAACCCAAGTGTAGGTAGATTGCAACACATCCACCCACACTTAAGAGCAATGGCCGGGGCAGAGGGGTCCACTGTACCCATCTCTGTTGAGAGTGACCCCCAGAGGGCACCATCCAGCTTTGCTACCCTTAATCAGAATGAGCTCAGGCATTTGGCAACTCTTAGAGGCCTTAAACAGCCCAAGAACCCAAACTCTGCTGAGCTCAGAGAGCTCTTACAGAATGATGAGAATAAGAGAGCACTCAAGAAAGCTTCCCAGTTAGCCCCCTTAGGGTCAGGAACAGGAGGCCCCCCTTCTGAAGATACTACAGAGGTACCCAGTTCCAATAGCCATCCCTTAGATGAGAACCATACTACAGGGGAGGAAAGTGGTGAGGATACAGAAAGTAGTGATGATGAAGGGAGAACTAGCCCAGTGCCAAGTATTATACTTGGCCCAGCTAAACTAAGGCTATTGGGGACTGACAATGGGTTCACACCATTGGATCTCCCCAGTGGACTTAACACAGGGCTTGGGAGGCAAAGGAATCACTCAGGTGACTCCAATGCTTCTCATGGCTCTAGAGGCTCTCAAGGTCACTCCAGGAAAAGGATGACCACCCCTCAGAGGAGGGAACATGAGGCCAGAATGCAGGAAGCCCAGCTGAGGATCAGGAAGCAGAAGCTAGAAGTAGCCCTGATGGAAGAAAAACTGAACAAGGCTAGGCAACCTAGAGAGAGTGGGTCTATACCCACTGGTGGCAGCATTGTCCCTAAGGACAAAGATAGGGTCTTTGATAATAGGAACCTGTCTAAGGTTGTGCCCCCCTACAAAAGTGGGGATGACATCCACAAATGGATAACTGCTCTTGAGAGAGCCTGCAAAGTACAGCAGGTTCCTGAAGACCAGTGGGCAGCAATCCTCTGGCTCTCCTTTGAAGGAAGAGGCAGAGACAGACTCCTCACTGTTAGAGAAGAGGATGTCAGAAACTACAGAGTCCTGAAGAGTGTTCTGGTTGATGGGTTAGGCTTAACCACTGAACAGTACAGGTTAATGTTCAGAGATACCCAAAAGACACAGACTCAGGACTGGTCTGAATATGTTGAATGTGCCACTAAGGCTTTGGAGGGTTGGTTGCTGGGAAGTAAGGTATCTGATTATACAGGATTGTACAATTTGATGATGAGAGAACAGATTTTAAGTAACTGTCAAAACCAGCTCCTCCATCAACACCTGGTAGACTCAGATTTGACCTCTCCCCAAGAATTGGGAAAGAGGGCAGATAAATGGGTCAGGACCAGGATCAGGCCTAAGAATCAGGGTGGTGACCAAAAGAAAGATACCACCAAACCTCAAGAGAAGGGAGGGGATAAGGCAAAAGAGAAATCTTCCTCAGGGCCCCAAAACTCCACACAGGGTGGTGGGTCCCAAGCTCCCTCCTCTACCACAGGTAAAAAGCCTTACTACCATGAGTGTAAAACTCCTGGGCATTGGAAAACTGACAGCAGTTGCCCAAGGGCTACAAACAAAACTGTTCCTCCAATTACTCCTGTCACACCACCTATTACTGTCAGCAGTAATCCCCCAGGTGGTGGGAGTGCCCCCAAAAATTTGGGTGGGTTTACTTGGGGAACACAGGGAGACCCTGGCTTAGCCAATTCCCCTGCAGCAGATACTCTTGTCTGTGATGGTGGCATGGGGTTTGCCAACTTCACTGCCTGTCCCAACACTTTGGGTAGGTACAGACAGGAGCCCTACATCAATGGTACAAAAGCTGAGGCCTACAGAGACACTGGAGCTAGCATCACAATGGTGGCCCATTGGCTAGTTCCCTCTGAGCAGCTTTTGCCTGGTTTCTCCTACCAGGTGACCAACATTGATGGCAAACAGAACAGTCATCCCATGGCAGAGGTATGTCTCAGCTGGGGAGGTGTCACTGGCCCTAAAAGGGTGGCAGTGTCCCCAACCTTGCCTGTAGACTGCTTACTGGGGAATGACTTAGAACTCTCAGCTTGGGCTGGAGTTGAACAAGACACCCATTCTAAAATGGTAGGCCTTTCACAAAAGGGTAGTGGGGTTGTGCCATTCACAACCCCTGTCCAAATAGATTTCCTCCCTGGAAAGGTTGGAAGGGCAGTGGTAGCCACAGCCCAGGCACAGACAGACTTCCCTGTAGAGACTGGCAGAGCTGTGACAGTCACAGCTCAAACACAAACTGAGTGCCTCCCTGAAAAGGTTGGCAAGGCTGTAATGGTCTCAGCCTATACTCAGACTGACATAGGTGTAGTGAAGCCTGAAACTATGGATCACTCCACACAAACAGAGAGTAGTGGGGAGGAAGAAAAGTCTCCCTCTCCCCAGACATTAGGAAAACGTCAGCCTCCTCAGGGAGCTGACCTCACCCCTTGTGAAGGAACTGCCCCAGAGGTAGCCAGGCCTGGCCTGGCAGAGCCTCTGATGTCAGTGGCCCCTTCCAAGGTGGGACCCAGTCTGGTGCAGGTAGCCTGCCTCTCTCTACCCTGCCTCAGTCAGCCCAGGGCTGCAGAGGTCAGGGAGGCCAGTGGACCCCAAGAGGGCCCCTGTCCACAAGAACCCCCCCATCAAAAGAATGAGGATTGCCTGGCTAGTAGCCCTAGTCAGGTGATGGGTAAAAACATTCCTGAGGGATCTCCTTTACAGGTAGTTAGGGACCTCCCCCAGAGGGATTCTGTTGGGTACAGGCAAACATGGGACCTTAGGGCCCCAGACCTGACCTGTCCCTCCAGTAAGCCCACAAAAGGGACCCAGCCTCCAGCTTTAGGTAGCCAGAGGCTGACCCTGAGAGCACAGTGCAACTCAGTTAAGGAAAGAAAGGCATCCATGGTGGAGGATGATTGGAGGAAGCTGAGGCCTCACTTTGAGGACACTCACTTCAGTACTCCATCTCAACACCAGCCTTTTACTTTGCCAAGACACACCAAAGGTAGAGATTCCCTATGGTGGAGACCCTCTGATACCCTTAGGGTGAGGGATTGCTTAGTGGACCATGAGACAGGGGGTAACCATGCCAGTGCTGGTTCCTCCTTATATGGCCACTTGGGCAATATAGGCTTACCTGGTCAAGGTCAGCCTTATCTCCCTTCGTTTGGGGGGGGGTTGTGTAGGAAGGTGGATATCTGACTATGGTTACCCCCAAATTTTTGCCTAGTGTCTAGCTGGTTTTTCGACTTAGTTGGCCTGAGATCCTGCCATTCAGGATCTCAGCCTGGCTGTTCTCTCTTTAAAATGGACTCCATGTACCCTAGGTACATACCCAATTGGTTGGATCACCCTGTCAGCCCCTGTACCAGTGTACACTAGGTACCCAGGGCATTGGTGTACCCAAGGCCTGCCAGGGGCTGCAGCATGTATTATGCCACCCCAGGCTTGGCCTAACAATCTGACACAACTGGCTGATCACTCAGCTGGGGTAAGTTGGTGTAATCACCTCTTACTTAGGTGTAGTATACCTATACCTAACCTTAAATGGGACACCTGGTAACCTATAAGTCACTCCTATGGCAGGCCTTAACAATCCTGAAGGCAGAGTGCTTGGTTCCATGTGAGATGGTGCTCTGGCATGAGCTGAGCCTGTCTGCAGTGGTCGGAACAACTTCCTTCTACTGTTTCCAGATATCGTCATACCATATACTCTTAAGTGCATTATGAACCTCGCGGTTAAATGCTAACTTTGGTTTGGCTTTATCAAAACATGTCGAGTAAGGTGTCATACGAATTGGAATACTAACCCCTCGCCAATTCTGGCGACGGGGTTAGCATTCCACCCTTCTAGAGGGACGCGACATGTACAGTGCCTGAAACCCGGGTAGAATCAGACATAGCCTCAGCTCCACAAAATGGATGCTGCCACCACAGACACAAGTCTGCCCTCCTGCTGCTGGGAGTCCTTCCAGCTTGGGAGGTGTGGACAAAGGGTTTCCTGCCAGGGGAGGTGCGTGCACCACCCCAGACAGGATTTTGTGTATTGGTCAGGTAGGGCTTGAAAGAAACCAGACATGCCTGTGGCTCACAAGGAGCCTCGGTGCATATGCCAGTTCAAACCGGTCCTGGGGCACACCAGTCCCGGGCCTGGGGCGAGCTGGACAAAGGATTGGGGGTGTAACCAACCCCCTTCCTGGTCCCACCCATAGGGAGGGACCTAGCATGTAGTCCGGCCCCTAGAATCCGCTTAAAGGTAGGAGCTGTGTCCTAAGACTTCAGACATCCTGGAATCAACTTGAAACTAAGAAGAAGACGGGAACTTCGACATTCTGCTGCACAGAAGACTGAAGAAAATCTCCCCTGTGGTCAGGGAGTGACCACCTTGCTAACGCAAGCACCATCCAGCGAATCACCGTCTGCTTTGCCGCCTCCTCCCGCCGGAGCCCGAGCCCAGAGACTGACAAGACCTGGACCTCCAGACCTCTCACCGCCCGATCCACAGTCCCTGAAAAGAGGAGACCCGTGGAGGCACCGAGACACGTGGAGCCAGCCATCTTGGAACGACTACGACAAGCTGACAAGTGCAACAACCGAGGCTCCCTCCAAGTTGTGCTTTGGGTCCTGAGAAGCCCAACCCTCGAGCAGCATCTGCACCAAAGGTGAGCCCTCCAGCATCTCCACGATCTGCGTGGGGCCCTTCTGCATTTTGCCACTCGACGCGCCTAACCGGTTGCTGGCCCGCTGGCTAGTGGCCATCTTGGCGACGAAATCTACGACAAACACCGCTGGTCTGGTTGCTCCAGACTGGCCCTTGCTCCCCTCCGAAGGAGCAATCCCTCTGACCTTGCTGGTCAGAACCAACAGCTGATTTCCGAATCCTTCTACAATTGCTTTTGCCAAGGCTTGTTTGCTTCGATCAAGTCGCCGACACCGCCGACAGCGAGAGCCTGGCTGGGACAGCTCGTGAGCCGACGCCTGGACGTGGTCGACCTTCAGGGACCACGTGGCTGCAGAGACAAGCTACCCCTCATCACCTGTTTGCACCCGACATCGCCTGGTACCCACCTGGTGCCACGCTGGTCACTGGCTAGTGACTGTGAACACTGTCCCCTCTGCTTACAGGTCTTCAACATCTCCGATCCACTCTTGGATCCACTGCATCTCTCCCGGACCGACCGCCTGCAGCATCTTTGTCTTCAAGCTCCACGGAACAGATAGAAGAAACCCGACGCACTTCGAGGCCTATGCACCCGCTTCCTGTGGGTGAGGTAAAGCTGGCACACCTGTGCCCAAGTGTAGTATTACATCTCTAGTGCCTGTGTTCCAAATCTTGAGTTCCTAGTCCATCCGGAAGATCCTCTTTGCAGTAACTTTGTACTTTTTACGCACCCATTGAAACCTATGGGAGCACGCGTGTGACTATTTGCTCTGCACACGCCACCCGTGGACCTCCTGGTCACTAACTGACGTTAGCTCCTTGTAGGCCCAGCGATTCTAGAGGCCCTAGGCCTTTTCCCTTTTCTGTTCGTGGTACTTATACCACTATTTTAGTATATGGTTCGAGTGGCCACCAGGGCCTATCCATATAAAGTGCAACTTCTGTGTATTCTGTGATAATCTTGTTTGACGATTTGTGCTCCTGTGCTCATAAAGAGACTAGGGGTTACTTTGAGAAATAAATACATATATATTTTGAATATATATCTGTGTGGTGTCCTTTCATTGGTATAAAAGGGGGTTACATTTGGTAAAACAGCTGGCTTAACACGCTTCACGAGTTTAGCCTCAAAGACTGCTTAGCCTACGCTACCACTAGGGCAGCTAGTCCGAAAAGGTTGACTTACAACCACACCATAAGGGTTGCTTGGCATGGTACAAGGTGATCACTTTAACTAGTGAGCATCATATACCAGGCCAACTTCTCACACCAACCCATTGCTTTTATTAGCAGAAGGTTGACCCCCAGAGAGAAGAATTGGTCAGCTATTGAGAGGGAGGCCTTTGCTGTGGTGTGGGCCCTGAAGAAGCCGAGGCCATACTTGTTTGGCACTCACTTCAAGATTCAGACCGACCATAAGCCCCTCTTATGGCTAAATCAGATGAAGGGTGAAAACCCCAAACTGCTTAGGTGGTCCATTTCCCTACAGGGTATGGACTTTACAGTGGAGCACCGGCCGGGTACAGACCATGGGAATGCAGATGGTCTCTCCAGGTACTTCCACTTAGGCCATGAAGACAAGACTGGTCAAGGCTAGTTTAATGTCCCTGCGTTTGGGGGGGGGGGTTGTGTAGGAGAGTAGGGTCTGCTATCCTATGGTCACCCCAAATTTTTGCTTTTTGCGTCACTGGTTTTTGACATGTTGAGGCTGTGGGCCTGCTAATCAGACCCCCAGCCTGCTGTTCTCTCTAACTAAATTGACACTATGCACCCTAGGTGCATAACCAATTGGAAGTGGATCACCCTGTGAGCCCCTGTACCAGTGTACACTAGGTACCCAGGGCATTGGTGTATCTAAGGCCTACCAGGGGCTGAAGCATGTATTATGCCACCCCTGGCCTGGCCTAACAAATCTGACACAACTGGCTGATCACTCAGCTGGGGTAAGTTGGTGTAACCACCTCTTACTTAGGTGTAGTATACCTATACCTAACCTTAAATGGGACACCTGGTAACCTATAAGTCACTCCTATGGCAGGCCTTGACAATCCTGAAGGCAGAGTGCTTGGTTCCATGTGAGATAGTGCTCTGGCATGCGCTGAGCCTGTCTGCAGTGGTCGGAACCACTTCCTTCTACTGTTTCCAGATATCGTCATACCATATACTCTTAAGTGCATTATGAACCTCGCGGTTAAATGCTATCTTTGGTTTGGCTTTATCAAAACATGTCGAGTAAGGTGTCATACGAATTGGAATACTAACCCCTTGCCAATTCTGGTGACGGGGTTAGCATTCCACCCTTCTAGAGGGACACGACATGTACAGTACCTGAAACCCGGGTAAAATCAGACATAGCCTCAACTCCACAAAATGGATGCTGCCACCACCGACACAAGTCTGCCCTCCTGCTGCTGGGAGTCCTTCCAGCTTGGGAGACGTGGACAAAGGGTTTCCTGCCAGGGGAGGTGCGAGCACCACCCCAGACAGGATTTTGTGTATTGGTCAGGTAGGGCTTGAAAGAAACCAGACATGCCTGAGGCTCACAAGGAGCCTCGGTGCATATGCCAGTTCAATCCGGTCCTGGGGCACACCAGCCCTGGACCTGGGGCGAGCTGGACAAAGGATTGGGGGTGTAACCACCCCCCTTCCTGGTCCCACCCTAAGGGAGGGACCTAGCAGGTAGTCCGGCCCCTAGAATCCGCTTAAAGGTAGGAGTTGTGTCCTAAGACTTCAGACATCCTGGAATCAACTTAACCACAAGAAGAAGACGGGAACTTCGATGCTCTGCTGCACAGAGGACTGAAGGAAATCTCCCCTATGGTCAGGGAGTGACCATCTTGCTAACGCAAGCACCAACCAGCTATTGAACGTCTGCTTTGCCGCCGCCTCCTGCTGGAGCCCGAGCCCAGAGCCCGACAAGACCTGGACCTCCAGACCTCTCACCGCCCGATCCACAGTCACTGCAAAGAAGGAACCCGTGGAGGCACGAGACACGTGGAGCCAGCCATCTTGGAAGACCGACGACAAGCTGCAAGCGCAACAACAGAGGCTCCCCCCAAGTTGTGCTTTGGGTCCTGAGAAGCCCAACTATGGAGCAGCATCTGCACCAAAGGTGAGCCCTCCAGCATCTCCACGATCTGCGTGGGGCCCCTCTGCACTTTGCATCTCGACGCGCCTGCCCGGTCCCTGGCCCGTTGGCTAGTGGCCATTTTGGCGACGAAACTTGAAACTAATGACGCTGGTCTGGTTGCTCCAGATTGGCCCTAGCTGCTCTCCAAAAGAGCATCCCCTCTGACCTTGCTGGTCAGAACAATCAGCTTTCCTCTTTTTCCATGACTCCTGCCTTTGCCAAGGCTTGTTTGCTTCTTTTGAGTCGCCGACACCGCCGACAGCGAGAGCCTGCGTGGTACAGCTCGTGACTCGACTCCTGGACATCGTCGACCTTCAGGGACTACGTGGCTGCGGAGACAAGCTACACTTCACCACCTGTTTGCACCATACATCGCCTGGTACCTACCTGGTGCCACGCCGGTCACTGGCTAGTGACTGTGAACACTGTCCCCTCTGCTTTCAGGTCTTCTACAACTCCGATCCACCCTTGGATCCAACGCATCTCTTCTGGACCGACCGCCTGCAGCATCTTTGCCATCAGGCTCCATTGAATCGATAGAAGAAACCCGACGCACTTCGAGACCTATGCACCCGCTTCCTGTGGGTGAGGTAAAGCTGGCACTCCGGTGCCCAAGTGTAGAGAATCATCTCTAGTGTTTGTGTTTCGAATCTTGAGATCGTAGTCCAACCAGAAGACCCTTTCTGCAGTAACTTTTTAACTTTTACGCACCCATTGAAAACCTATGGGAGCACGCGTGTGACTTTCCTCACTGCACACGCAACCCGTGGACCTCCTGGTCACTAACTAAAGTTAGCTCCTTGTAGGCCCAGCGATTCTAGAGGCCCTAGGCCTTTTCCCTTTCCTGTTCGTGGTACTTATACCACTATTTTAGTATATGGTTTGAGTGGCCACCAGGGCCCATCCATATAAAGTGCAACTTCTGTGTATTATATCATTGTCTTGGTTAATGATTTGTGCTCCTGTGCTCATAAAGAGTCTAGGGGTTACTTTGAGAAATAAATACATATATATTTTGAATATATATCTGTGTGGTGTCCTTTCATTGGTATAAAAGGGGGTTACATTTGGTAAAACAGCCTGCTTAAAACGCTTAAACGAGTTTAGCCTCAAAGACTGCTTAGCCTACGCTACCACTAGGGCAGCTAGTCCGAAAAGGTTGACTTACAACCACACCATAAGGGTTGCTTGGCATGGTACAAGGTGGTCACTTTAACTAGTGAACATCATATACCAGGCCAACTTCTCACACTGACACTGACACTGACACTAACTGACATTGACTGACACTGACTGACACTCACTTACACTGACACTGACTGACACTGACTGACACCGACACTGACTGACACTGACACTGACTGACACTGACTGACACTGACTGACTGACAGACACTGACTGTCTGACTGACAGACACTGACTGACTGACTGACAGACACTGACTGACTGACAGACACTGACACTGACTGACACTGACAGACACTGACGCTGACTGACACTGACACTGACTGACACTGTCTGACACTGACTGACACTCACTGACACTCACTGACACTGACACTGATACTGACTGACACTGACTGACACCGACACGGACTGACACCGACACTGACAGACACTGACACTGACTGACACTGACACTGACTGACACTGACACTGACTGACAGACACTGACTGACTGACTGACTGACAGACACTGACTGACTGACTGTCAGACAGACACTGACTGACTGACTGACAGACAGACACTGACAGACAGACACTGACTGACTGACAGACACTAACTGGCTCACTGACAGACACTGACTGACTGACAGACACTGACTGACACTGACTGACAGACACTGACTGACTGACTGACAGGCAGACACTGACTGACTGACTGACTGACAGACACTGACTGACTGACAGACAGATACTGACAGACAGACACAGACAAATATTGACAGACACACACTGACTGACTGACAGACACTGACTGACTGACTGACAGACACTGACTGACAGACACTGACAGACACTGACTACTGACTGACAGACACTGACTGACTGACTGACAGACACTGACTGACTGACTGACTGACACTGACACTGACTGACACTGACTGACACTGACTGACACTGACTTACACTGAAACTGACTGACACTGACACTGACTGACACTGACTGACACTGACAGACACTGACTGACACAAAAACTGACTGACACTGGCTGACAGACACTGATTGACACTCACTGACTGACAGACACAGACTGACTGACTGACAGACACTGACTGACTGATGCTGACTGACTGACAGACACTGACTGACTGATTGACACGGACTGACTGATACTGACAAACACTGACTGACTGGCTGACAGACAGACACTGACTGACTGACTGACAGACAGACACTGACACTGACTGACTGACAGACACTGACTGACTGACAGACAATGACAGACAGACACTGACTGAGAGACACTGACTGACACTGACTGACACTGACTGACAGACAGACACTTACACTGACTGACACTGACTGACACTGACACTGACTGACAGACACTGACTGACTGACATACACTGACTGACTGACTGACTGACAGACACTGACTGACTGACAGACAATGACAGACAGACACTGACTGACAGACACTGACTGACTGACAGACACTGACTGACTGACAGACACTGACTGTAGGAGAGTAGGATCTGCTATCCTATGGTCACCCCAAATTTTTGCTTTTTGCTTCACTGGTTTTTGACATATTGAGGCTGTGGGCCTGCTAATCAGACCCCCAGCCTGCTGTTCTCTCTAACTAAATTGACACTATGCACTATAGGTGCATAACCAATTGGAATCGGATCACCCTGTGAGCCCCTGTACCAGTGTACACTAGGTACCCAGGGCATTGGTGTATCTAAGGCCTACCAGGGGCTGAAGCATGTATTGTGCCACCCCTGGCCTGGCCTAGCAATTTGACACAACTGGCTGATCACTCAGCTGGGGTAAGTTGGTGTAACCACCTCTTACTTAGGTGTAGTATACCTATACCTAACCTTAAATGGGGCACATGTTAACCTATAAGTCACTCCTATGGCAGGCCTTAACAATCCTGAAGGCAGAGTGCTTGGTTCCATGTGAGATGGTGCTCTGGCATGAGCTGAGCCTGTCTGCAGTGGTCGGAACAACTTCCTTCTACCGTTTCCAGATATAGCCATACCATATACTCTTAAGTGCATTATGAACCTCGCGGTTAAATGCTATCTTTGGTTTGGCTTTATCAAAACATGTCGAGTAAGGTGTCATACGAATTGGAATACTAACCCCTCGCCAATTCTGGCGACGGGGTTAGCATTCCACCCTTCTAGAGGGACACGACATGTACAGTACCTGAAACCCGGGTAAAATCAGACATAGCCTCAGCTCCACAAAATGGATGCTGCCACCACAGACACAAGTCTGCCCTCCTGCTGCTGGGAGTCCTTCCAGCTTGGGAGACGTGGACAAAGGGTTTCCTGCCAGGGGAGGTGCAAGCACCACTTCAGACAGGATTTTGTGTATTGGTCAGGTAGGGCTTGAAAGAAACCAGACATGCCTGAGGCTCACAAGGAGCCTCGGTGCAAATGCCAGTTCAATCCGGTCCTGGGGCACACCAGCCCTGTACCTAGGGCAAGCTGGACAAAGGATTGGGGGTGTAACCACCTCCCTTCCTGGTCCCACCCTTAGGGAGGGACCTAGCAGGTAGTCCGGCCCCTAGAATCCGCTTAAAGGTAGGAGCTGTGTCCTAAGACTTCAGACATCCTGGAATCAACTTAACCACAAGAAGAAGACGGGAACTTCGACGCTCTGCTGCACAGAGGACAGAAGGAAATCTCCCCTATGGTCAGGGAGTGACCATCTTGCTAACGCAAGCACCAACCAGCTATTCAAGCCCGACAAGAAATGGACCTCCAGACCTCTCACCGCCCGATCCACAGTCCCTGCAAAGAAGAAACCCGTGGAGGCACCGAGACACGTGGAGCCAGCCATCTTGGAAGACCGACGACAAGCTGCAAGCGCAACGACAGAGGCTCCCTCCAAGTTGTGCTTTGGGTCCTGAGAAGCCCAACGACCGAGCAGCATCTGCACCAAAGGTGAGCCCTCCAGCATCTCCATGATCTGCGTGGGGCCCCTCTGCACTTTGCATCTCGACGCGCCTGCCCGGTCCCTGGCCCGTTGGCTAGTGGCCATGTTGGCGACCTATTTTGAAATCAACGATGCTGGTATGGTTGCTCCAGACTGGCCCTGGCTGCTCTCCAAAAGAGCAGCCCCTCTGACCTTGCTGGTCAGAACAATCAGCTTTCCTTTCTTTCCACGACTCCTGCCTTTGCCAAGGCTTGTTTGCTTCTTTCGAGTCGCCGACACCGCCGACAGTGAGAGCCTGCGTGGGACAGCCTGTGACTTGACTCCTGGACGTCGACCTTCAGGGACCACGTGGCTGCGGAGACAAGCTACACATAACCACCTGTTTGCACCCGACATCGCCTGGTACCTACCTGGTGCCACGCCGGTCACTGGCTAGTGACTGTGAACACTGTCCCCTCTGCTTTCAGGTCTTCTACAACTCCGATCCACTCTTGGATCTACCGCATCTCTTCTGAACTGACCGCCTGCAGCATCTTTGTCATCAGGCTCCATTGAATCGATAGAAGAAACCCGACGCACTTCGAGACCTATGCACCCGCTTCCTGTGGGTGAGGAAAAGTTGGCACTCCGGTGCCCAAGTGTAGAGAAACATCTCTAGTGTCTGTGTTTTGAATCTCAAGATCGTAGTCCATCCAGAAGACCCTTTCTGCAGTAACTTTTAAACTTTTACGCACCCATTGAAAACCTATGGGAGCCCGCGTGTAACTTTCCTCACTGCACACGCGACCCGTGGACCTCCTGGTCATTAACTGAAGTTAGCTCCTTGTAGGCCCAGCGATTCTAGAGGCACTAGGCCTTTTTCCTTTCCTGTTCGTGGTACTTATACCACTATTTTAGTATATGGTTTGAGTGGCCACCAGGGCCTATCCATATAAAGTGCAACTTCTGTATATTGTAATACTTTCTTGTTTAACGATTTGTGCTCCTGTGCTCATAAAGAGTCTAGGGGATACTATGAGTAATAAATACATATATATTTTGAATATATATCTGTGTGGTGTCCTTTTAATTGGTATAAAGGGGGGTTACATTTGGTAACACAGCCTGCTTAACACGCTTTAACGAGTTTAGCCTCAAAGACTGCTTAGCCTACGCTACCACTAGGGCAGCTAGTCCGAAAAGGTTGACTTACAACCACACCATTAGGGTTGCTTGGCATGGTACAAGGTGGTCACTTTAACTAGTGAACATCATATACCAGGCCAACTTCTCACATTGGTGAGCAGCGGTTGGATTTGAGCTTGCTGTGTTTTACCATTGTAATCTCTTGGTTACCAATTGAAAGATCACATAGGTACCTGTAGGTACATATAAAACAAGATAGATATACTTAAGTTCTACTGAACTTAGTTGTTGTAGAGCAAAGGGAGTAGCACCCCCTGACTACAACTACTAGATAGGTTTAGTAGGAAAACCCAAGTGTAGGTAGATTGCAACACATCCACCCACACTTAAGAGCAATGGCTGGGGCAGAGGGGTCCAATGTACCCATCTCTGTTGAGAGTGACCCCCAGAGGGCACCATCCATCTTTTCTACCCTAAACCAAAATGAGCTCAGGCAGTTGGCAAATATCAGGGGCCTTAAACAGCCCAAGAACCCTACCTCTGTTGAACTCAGGGAGCTTTTACAAGCTGATGAAGATCAGAAAGCTCTCAAAAAAGCCTCCCAGTTAGGCCCCTTAGGGACCGGAACAGGAGGCCCCCCTTCTGAAGATGCTACTGAGGTACCCCTTTCCAATAGTCACCCCTTAGATGAGAATCATACTACAGAGGATGAGAGTGATAAGGGTACTGATACAGAAGGTAGTGGGGATGAAGGGAGAACTAGCCCAGTGCCAAGTGTTATACGTGGCCCAGCTAAACTAAGGCTATTGGGGACTGACAATGGGATCATCCCATTGGATCTCCCCAGTGGACTTAACCAGGGGCTTGGGAGGCAGAGGAATCACTCAGGTGGGTCTAATGCTTCTCATGCCTCTAGAGGCTCTCAAGGTCACTCCAGAAGAAGGATGACCACCCCTCAGAGGAGGGAACATGAGGCCAAAATGCAGGAAGCTCAGCTGAGAATCAGGAGACAGGAGCTAGAAGTAGCCCTGATGGAAGAAAAACTGAACAAGGCTAGGCAACCTAGAGAGAGTGGGTCTATACCCACTGGTGGCAGCATTGTCCCTAAGGACAAAGATAGGGTCTTTGACAATAGGAACCTGTCCAAGTTTGTGCCCTCTACAAAAGTGGGGATGATATCCACAAGTGGATGACTGCTCTTGAGAGAGCCTGCAAAGTGCAGCAGGTTCCTGAAGACCAGTGGGCAGAAATCTTATGGCTCTCCTTTGAAGGAAGAGGCAGAGATAGACTCCTCACTGTTAGGGAGGAGGATGTCAGAAACTACAGAGCCCTGAAGAGTGTCCTAGTTGATGGGTTAGGCTTAACCACTGAACAGTACAGGTTAATGTTCAGAGACACCCAGAAGACACAGACTCAGGACTGGTCTGAATACATTGAATGTGCCACTAAGGCTTTGGATGGTTGATTGCTGGGAAGTAAGGTATCTGATTATACAGGATTGTACAATTTGATGATGAGAGAACAGATTTTAAATAACTGTCAGAACCAGCAACTGCATCAACACTTGGTTGACTCAGATCAGACCTCTCCCCAAGAATTGGGAAAGAAGGCAGACAAATGAGTCAGAACCAGGGTTGAGCAAAAGAACCAAAACCAGGGCCAAGGGGGTGATCAGAAGAAAACAGACCAAAAGGGTGGAGATCAGAAATCCAAAGACCAGAAGTCTTCAACAGGGCCCCAAACTAGTACTAACAAGGGTTGGTCCCAACCTAAAGGGAAGAAGAAAGAAGGTCCAAAGAAACCCTGGTGCAAATCTTGCAAGAATACAACTCACTGGACTAGTGATTGTAAGAAGGGTGGAGCCCCCAACACTGTTGCCCCTAAGGCACCTGCTCCCAGTACTACTGTTAGCAGTGTTGGTCCCCAGACAAAGGGTGTAGTGGGAATCACTATGGGAACTGAAGGAGATTCTGACTTAGACAGAACCCTGACACAGGCAGTCTTGATCTGTGATGGGGACATGGATTTGTCCCTGACTGAGAGGCCAAGTAACCTGGGCAAGTACAGACAGACTCCTTTAATAAATGAAAAAGTGGCTCAAGCCTACAGGGACACATGTGCCAGTGTCACTATGGTGATACCAGGCTTTGTGGACCCTGGACAGTACATACCAGGTGAGAATTACCTGGTGACCAATGCCAGCAATGCCACTACTTCACATAGTGTGGCAGTTGTTAACTTCTCATGGGGAGGGGTAACTGGCCTCAAAAGGGTTGTGGTTAGTGCAGACCTCCCAGTAGAATGTTTGTTGGGCAATGACCTAGAGAGTTCTCTATGGTCAGAAGTGGAGTACAGGACACATGCAGAGATGTTAGGTATATCACCACATGTCCTTGCTGTGACCAGGTCACAGGCCAAAAAGTGCCTTACTGAACCACAGGTCTTGGATCCGGGAACAATGGACCAAGCACCTACCAAGAAGAAGAACAGGAGGGTTAAGGCTGTGCCTTCCCCCCCTGCCTCCAAGTGATGATCAGCCTTCCCAGGAAGATGATCTAGAGGACCCTGAAGGAACTGTCCCTGAAGAGCTTGAACCTGATCAGGTTGAGTTTCTGAGGACAGGGGGACCTTCCACGGCTGACTTGGGGCAGGCTCAGTTATCCTGTCCATCTCTTGAACCCCCCAGACAGCTGGCTGCTGCTGAGGCTGCTGGGAATGCTCAAGGTACCCATAAAGTGTATTGGGATGATGGGCTCCTTTATTCAGAGGCTAGAGACCCAAAACCTGGTGCAACCAGGATGTTGGTTATACCTCTGCAATTTAGGGGCTTCCTTCTTACCTTGGCCCATGATATTCCTCTAGCAGGACACTTAGGCCAGAACAAGAATTGGGACAGGCTTGTCCCTCACTTTCACTGGCCTCACATGAATGAAGATACCAAGGAGTTTTGTTGCTCCTGTGTAACCTGCCAAGCCAGTGGCAAATCAGGTGGCACAACAAAGGCCCCCCTAATACCACTACCTGTGGTGGGGGTCCCCTTGAAAGAGTGGGAATAGATATAGTGGGTCCCATGGATCCTCCCACTGCATCTGGGCACAGATTTATACTGGTGGTAGTGGATCATGCCACCAGGTATCCAGAGGCAATTCCCCTTAGGACCACTACAGCTCCTGTTGTGGCCAGGGCCCTGCTAGGAGTATTCTCCAGAGTGGGGTTTCCTAAGGAGGTGGTTTCTGACAGAGGTACCAACTTCATGTCAGGATACTTGACAGCTATGTGGAAGGAATGTGGTGTCAACTACAAGTTCACCACTCCTTATCACCCACAATGCAATGGGCTTGTTGAGAGATTCAACAAGACCCTAAAGGGTATGATCAAAGGATTACCTGAAAAGCTCAGGCGAAGATGGGACATCCTTCTACCCTGCCTTCTGTTTGCTTACAGAGAGGTCCCACAAAAAGGAGTTGGCTACAGCCCCTTTGAATTGTTGTATGGGCACCCTGTAAGAGGCCCACTGTGTTTAGTGAAGGAAGGCTGGGAGTTACCTCTTAAAAAGCCTAAACAAGACATAGTTGACTATGTACTTGGTCTCCGCTCCAGGATGGCTGAGTATATGGAGTAGGCATCCAAAAACCTTGAGGCAAGCCAGGCCTTACAGAAAGCTTGGCATGACCAAAAGGCTGTCTTGGTTGAGTTTCAGCCAGGACAGAAGGTATGGGTGTTGGAGCCAGTGGCCCCAGCAGCACTCCAAGACAAATGGTCTGGACCCCATACAATCCTGGAAAAGAAGGGAGAGGTTACCTACTTGGTGGACCTAGGAACTCCCAGGAGTCCCCACAGGGTACTCCATGTTAACAGGTTAAAAGCATATGTTGACAGGGTAGACATGGGCTTGCTCATGGCTACAGATGAGGGACAGGAGGAAGAGAGTGACCCTCTCCCAGACTTGTTGTCTCAGAACCCTGAAGATGGCTCAGTTGAAGGAGTGACCCTTGGAGGCAACCTCACTGACCATCACCGGATTGAATGTAGACAGGTTCTACAATCGTTTCAACATATGTTCTCACTGATACCTAGTCAAACGTACCGGTGTACCCATGTGGTGGACACTGGTGACAGTCTGCCTGTGAAGAACAAACTTTACAGACAACCTGACCACGTCAGGGACTGTATAAAGGCTGAGGTACACAAAATGCTGGAACTGGGTGTCATTCAACCCTCAGAGAGCCCCTGGGCTAGCCCAGTGGTTCTGGTCCCCACACCTCACACGAAAGATGGCAAGAGAGAGGTGAGGTTCTGTGTGGATTACAGAGGACTCAATGCTGTCACTAGGACAGATGCACATCCTATTCCAAGGGCAGATGAGCTCATAGATAAACTGGCTTCTGCTAAGTTTTTGAGCACATTTGATTTGACAGCTGGCTATTGGCAAATCAGGTTAGCTGAGGAGTCTAAGGCCAAACCAGCATTCTCAACCCCAGGTGGGCATTATCAATTTTTGGTGATGCCCTTTGGTCTGAAGAATGCACCTGCCACCTTCCAAAGGTTGGTGAATCAAGTCCTTACTGGGTTGGATGACATTGCTGTCTTTAGCTCCACCTGGGAGGATCACCTGATCCACCTGAAGAAGGTACTTGAGGCTCTGCAAAAGGCAGGCCTCACTATCAAGGCTACTAAGTGCCAGATAGGGCAGAGTAAGGTTGTGTATTTGGGCCACCTTGTAGGTGGAGGCCAAGTTCATCCACTGGAGAGTAAGATACAATCCATCAAGGACTGGTCTCCTCCAACCACCCAGACTCAAGTTCGAGCTTTCTTGGGCTTGACTGGGTACTACAGGAAGTTTGTTAAGAACTATGGGTCCATTGTGACTCCTCTTAATGATCTGACATCCAAGAAGATGCCCAAAAAGGTTCAGTGGACAGTAAGCTGTCAAAAGGCATTTGAAGACCTGAAGAAGGCCATGTGCTCTGCACCTATCCTGAAAAGTCCTGACTACTCCAAAGAGTTTATTGTCCAAACAGATGCTTCTGAGTTGGGTGTGGGAGCTGTGGTGTCACAACTTAATGTAGATGGTCAAGATCAACCCATTGCTTTTATTAGCAGAAGGTTGACCCCCAGAGAGCAGAATTGGTCAGCTATTGAGAGGGAGGCCTTTGCTGTGGTGTGGGCCCTGAAGAAGCTGAGGCCATACTTGGCACTCACTTCAAGATTCAGACCGACCATAAGCCCCTCTTGTGGCTAAATCAGATGAAGGGTGAAAACCCCAAACTGCTTAGGAGGTCCATTTCCCTACAGGGGATGGACTTTACAGTGGAGCACCGGCCAGGTACAGACCATGGGAATGCAGATGGTCTCTCCAGGTACTTCCACTTAGGACATGAAGACGAGACTGGTCAAGGCTAGTTTAATGTCCCTGCATTTGGGGGGGGGGGGGGGGTTGTGTAGAGTAGTTGTGAGAGTAGGGTCTGCTATCCTATGGTCACCCCAAATTTTTGCTTTTTGCTTCACTGGTTTTTGACATATTGAGGCTGTGGGCCTGCTAATCAGACCCCCAGCCGGCTGTTCTCTCTAACTAAATTGACACTATGCACTATAGGTGCATAATCAATTGGAATCGGATCACCCTGTGAGCCCCTGTACCAGTGTACACTAGGTACCCAGGGCATTGGTGTATCTAAGGCCTACCAGGGGCTGAAGCATGTATTGTGCCACCCCTGGCCTGGCCTAGCAATTTGACACAACTGACTGATCACTCAGCTGGGGTAAGTTGGTGTAACCACCTCTTACTTAGGTGTACTATACCTATACCTAACCTTAAATGGGGCATATGTTAACCTATAAATCACTCCTATGGCAGGCCTTAACAATCCTGAAGGCAGAGTGCTTGGTTCCATGTGAGATGGTGCTCTGGCATGAGCTCAGCCTGTCTGCAGTGGTCGGAACAACTTCCTTCTACCGTTTCCAGATATAGCCATACCATATACTCTTAAGTGCATTATGAACCTCGCGGTTAAATGCTATCTTTGGTTTGGCTTTATCAAAACATGTCGAGTAAGGTGTCATACGAATTGGAATACTAACCCCTCGCCAATTCTGGCGACGGGGTTAGCATTCCACCCTTCTAGAGGGACACGACATGTACAGTACCTGAAACCCGGGTAAAATCAGACATAGCCTCAGCTCCACAAAATGGATGCTGCCACCACAGACACAAGTCTGCCCTCCTGCTGCTGGGAGTCATTCCAGCTTGGGAGACGTGGACAAAGGGTTTCCTGCCAGGGGAGGTGCGAGCACCACCCCAGACAGGATTTTGTGTATTGGTCAGGTAGGGCTTGAAAGAAACCAGACATGCCTGAGGCTCACAAGGAGCCTCGGTGCATATGCCAGTTCAATCCGGTCCTGGTGCATACCAGCCCCGTAACCACCCCCCTTCCTGGTCCCACCCTTAGGGAGGGACCTAGCAGGTAGTCCGGCCCCTAGAATCCGCTTAAAGGTAGGAACTGTGTCCTAAGACTTCAGACATCCTGGAATCAACTTAACCACAAGAAGAAGACGGGAACTTCGACGCTCTGCTGCACAGAGGACAGAAGGAAATCTCCCCTATGGTCAGGGAGTGACCATCTTGCTAACGCAAGCACCAACCAGCTATTCAACGTCTGCTTTGCCGCTGCCTCCTGCCGGAGCCCGAGCCCAGAGCCCAACAAGACCTGGACCTCCAGACCTCTCACCGCCCGATACACAGTCCCTGCAAAGAAGGAACCCGTGGAGGCACCGAGACACGTGGAGCCAGCCATCTTGGAAGACCAACGACAAGCTGCAGGCGCAACGACAGAGGCTCCCTCCAAGTTGTGCTTTGGGTCCTGAGAAGCCCAACCACCGAGCAGCATCTGCACCAAAGGTGAGCCCTCCAGCATCTCCACGATCTGCGTGGGGCCCCTCTGCACTTTGCATCTCGATGCGCCTGCCCGGTCCCTGGCCCGTTGGCTAGTGGCCATGTTGGCGACCTATTTTGAAATCAACGATGCTGGTCTGGTTGCTCCAGACTGGCCCTAGCTGCTCTCCAAAAGAGCAGCCCCTCTGACCTTGCTGGTCAGAACAATCAGCTTTCCTCTCTTTCCACGACTCCTGCCTTTGCCAAGGCGTGTTTGCTTCTTTCGAGTCGCCGACACTGACGACAGCGAGAGCCTGCGTGGGACAGCTCGTGACTCGAATCCTGGATGTTGTCGATCTTCAGGGACCACGTGGCTGCGGAGACAAGCTACACCTAACCACCTGTTTGCACCCGACATCGCCTGGTACCTACCTGGTGCCACGCCGGTCACTGGCTAGTGACTGTGAACACTGTCCCCTCTGCTTTCAGGTCTTCTACAACTCCGATCCACTCTTGGATCTACCGCATCAATTCTGGACCGACCGCCTGCAGCATCTTTGTCATCAGGCTCAATTGAATCGATAGAAGAAACCCGACTCACTTCGAGACCTATGCACCCGCTTCCTGTGGGTGAGGTAAAGTTGGCACTCCGGTGCCCAAGTGTAGAAAAACATCTCTAGTGTCTGTGTTTTGAATCTCAAGATCGTAGTCCATCCAGAAGACCCTTTCTGCAGTAACTTTTAAACTTTTACGCACCCATCGAAAACCTATGGGAGCACGCGTGTAACTTTCCTCACTGCACACGCGACCCGTGGACCTCCTGGTCACTAACTGAAGTTAGCTCCTTGTAGGCCCAGCGATTCTAGAGGCCCTAGGCCTTTTCCCTTTCCTGTTTGTGGTACTTATACCACTATTTTGGTATATGGTTTGAGTGGCCACCTGGGTCCATCCATATAAAGTGCAACTTCTGTATATTATAACGTTGTCTTGTTTAATGAATTGTGCTCCTGTGCTCATAAAGAGTCTAGGGGATACTTTGAGCAATAAATACATATATATTTTGAATATATATCTGTGTGGTGTCCTTTCATTGGTATAAAGGGGGGTTACATTTGGTAAAACAGCCTACTTAACACGCTTTAACGAGTTTAGCCTCAAAGACTGCTTAGCCTACGCTACCACTAGGGCAGCTAGTCCGAAAAGGTTGACTTACAACCACACCATAAGGGTTGCTTGGCATGGTACAAGGTGGTCACTTTAACTAGTGAAGATCATATACCAGGCCAACATCTCACACTGACTGACTGACAGACACTGACAGACACTGATTGACAATGACTGACAGACACTGACTGACTGACTGACAGACACTGACTGATAGACACTGACTGACTGACAGACACTGACTGACTGACAGACAGACACTGACTGACTGACAGACACTGACTGACAGACACTGACTGACTGACCTGCAGACAGTGACTGACTGACTGAGACACTGACAGACAGACACTGACTGACAGACACTGACAGACAGACACTGACTGACACTGACTGAATGACTGACAGACACTGACTGACTGACTGACTGACAGACACTGACACTGACTGACACTGACACTGACTGACACTGACTGACACTGACTGACCCTGACTGACAGACACTGACTGACACTGACTGACAGACGCTGACTAACACTCACTTACTTACTGACACTGACTGATTGACTGACAGGCACTGACTGACACTTACTGACACTGACTGACACTGACACTGACTGACACTGACTGATGCTGACTGACACTGACACTGACTAAAACTGACACTGACTGACACTAACACTGACTGACACTGACACTGACTGACACTGACTGACATTGACACTGACTGACACTGACTGACTGACACTGACTGACAGAAACTGACTGATACTGACACTGACTTACACTGACTGACACTGACACTGACTGACATTGACTGACACTGACTGACACTCACTGACACTGACACTGATACTGACTGACACTGACGCTGACTGACACCGACACTGACAGACACTGACACTGACTGACACTGACACTGACTGACACTGACACTGACTGACAGACACTGACTGACTGACTGACAGACACTGACTGACTGACTGTCAGACAGACACTGACTGACTGACTGACTGACAGACAGACACTGTCAGACAGACACTGACTGACTCACAGACACTGACTGGCTGACTGACAGACACTGACTGACACTGACTGACAGACACTGACTGACTGACTGATAGACACTGACTGAATGACTGACCGACTGACAGACACTGACTGACTGACAGACAGATACTGACAGACAGACACAGACAGATACTGACAGTCAGACACTGACTGACTGACTGACAGACACTGACTGACAGACACTGACAGACACTGACTACTGACTGACAGACACTGACTGACTGACTGACTGACTGACAGACACTGACTGACTGACTGACTGACACTGAATGACACTGACTGACACTGACACTGACTGACACTGACACTGACTGACACTGACTGACACCGACACTGACATTGACTGACACTGACTGACACTGACTTACACTGACACTGACTGACACCAACACTGACTGACACCGACACTGACTGACACTGACTGACACTGACTGACACAGCCACTGACACTGACTGACACTGACTGACAGACACTGATTGACACTCACTGACTGACAGACAAAGACTGACTGACTGACAGACACTGACTGACTGACACTGACTGACTGACAGACACTGACTGACTGATTGACACAGACTGACTGACACTGACTGACACTGACTGACTGACTGACAGACACTGACTGACTGACTGACAGACACTGACACTGACTGACACTGACACTGACTAACACTGACTGACACTGACTGACACTGACACCGATACTGACTGACACTGATGCTGACTGACACCGACACTGACTGACACCGACACTAACAGACACTGACACTGACAGACACTAAAACTGACTGACACTGACTGACACTGACACTGACGCTGACTGACACTGACTGACAGACACTGACTGACACTGACTGACAGACACTGACTAACACTGACTTACTTACTGACATTGACTGATTGACTGACAGACACTGACTGACACTGACACTGACTGACACTGACACTGACTGATGCTGACTGACACTGACACTGACTAACACTGACTAACACTGACACTGACACTGACTGACACTGACTGACACTGACACTGACTGACACTGACTGACAGACACTGACTGATACTGACTGACAGACACTGACTGACACTGACACTAACTGACATTGACTGACACTGACTGACACTCACTGACACTGACACTGACTGACACTGACTGTCACCGACACTGACTGACACTGACACTGACTGACACTGACTGACAGACACTGACTGACTGACAGACACTGACTGTCTGACAGACAGACACTGACAGACAGGCACTGACTGACTGACTGACAGACACTGACTGACTGACTGACAGACACTGAAACTGACTGACACTGACTGACACTGACACTGACTGACACTGACACTGACTGACACTGCCACTGACTGACATTGACTGACACTGACTGACACTCACTGTGAGAAGTTGGCCTGGTATATGATGCTCACTAGTTAAAGTGATCACCTTGTACCATGCCAAGCAACCCTTATGGTGTGGTTGTAAGTCAACCTTTTCGGACTAGCTGCCCTAGTGGTAGCGTAGGCTAAGCAGTCTTTGAGGCTAAACTCGTGAAGCGTGTTAAGCCAGCTGTTTTACCAAATGTAACCCCCTTTTATACCAATGAAAGGACACCACACAGATATATATTCAAAATATATATGTATTTATTTCTCAAAGTAACCCCTAGTCTCTTTATGAGCACAGGAGCACAAATCGTCAAACAAGATTATCACAGAATACACAGAAGTTGCACGTTATATGGATAGGCCCTGGTGGCCACTCAAACCATATACTAAAATAGTGGTATAAGTACCACGAACAGAAAAGGGAAAAGGCCTAGGGCCTCTAGAATCGCTGGGCCTACAAGGAGCTAACGTCAGTTAGTGACCAGGAGGTCCACGGGTGGCGTGTGCAGAGCAAATAGTCACACGCGTGCTCCCATAGGTTTCAATGGGTGCGTAAAAAGTACAAAGTTACTGCAAAGAGGATCTTCCGGATGGACTAGGAACTCAAGATTTGGAACACAGGCACTAGAGATGTAGTACTACACTTGGGCACAGGTGTGCCAGCTTTACCTCACCCACAGGAAGCGGGTGCCTAGGCCTCGAAGTGCGTCGGGTTGCTTCTATCTGTTCCGTGGAGCTTGAAGACAAAGATGCTGCAGGCGGTCGGTCCGGGAGAGATGCAGTGGATCCAAGAGTGGATCGGAGATGTTGAAGACCTGTAAGCAGAGGGGACAGTGTTCACAGTCACTAGCCAGTGACCAGCGTGGCACCAGGTGGGTACCAGGCGATGTCGGGTGCAAACAGGTGATGAGGGGTAGCTTGTCTCCGCAGCCACGTGGTCCCTGAAGGTCGACGACGTCCAGGAGTCGGCTCACGAGCTGTCCCACGCAGGTTCTCACTGTCGGCGGTGTCGGCGACTTGATCGAAGCAAACAAGCCTTGGCAAAAGCAATTGTTGTAGGAAAAGGAAATAAGCTGATGGTTCTGACCAGCAAGGTCAGAAGGACTGCTCCTTTGGAGGGGAGCAAGGGCCAGTCTGGAGCAACCAGACCAGCGGTGTATTTCTTGAAGTTCGTCGCCAAGATGGCTACTAGCCAGCGGGCCAGCAACCGGTTAGGCGCGTCGAGTGGCAAAATGCAGAAGGGCCCCACGCAGATCGTGGAGATGCTGGAGGGCTCACCTTTGGTGCAGATGCTGCTCGGGTCTTGGGCTTCTCAGATCCCAAAGCACAACTTGGAGGGAGCCTCGGTTGTTGCACTTGTCAGCTTGTCGTAGTCGTTCCAAGATGGCTGGCTCCACGTGTCTCGGTGCCTCCACGGGTCTCCTCTTTTCAGGGACTGTGGATCGGGCGGTGAGAGGTCTGGAGGTCCAGGTCTTGTCAGTCTCTGGGCTCGGGCTCCGGCGGGAGGCGGCGGCAAAGCAGACGGTGATTCGCTGGATGGTGCTTGCGTTAGCAAGGTGGTCACTCCCTGACCACAGGGGAGATTTTCTTCAGTCTTCTGTGCAGCAGAACGTCGAAGTTCCCGTCTTCTTCTTAGTTTCAAGTTGATTCCAGGATGTCTAAAGTCTTAGGACACAGCTCCTACCTTTAAGCGGATTCTAGGGGCCGGACTACCTGCTAGGTCCCTCCCTATGGGTGGGACCAGGAAGGGGGGTGGTTACACCCCCAATCCTTTGTCCAGCTCGCCCCAGGCCCGGGACTGGTGTGCCCCAGGACCGGTTTGAACTGGCATATGCACCGAGGCTCCTTGTGAGCCACAGGCATGTCTGGTTTCTTTCAAGCCCTACCTGACCAATACACAAAATCCTGTCTGGGGTGGTGCATGCACCTCCCCTGGCAGGAAACCCTTTGTCCACACCTCCCAAGCTGGAAGGACTCCCAGCAGCAGGAGGGCAGACTTGTGTCTGTGGTGGCAGCATCCATTTTGTGGAGCTGAGGCTATGTCTGATTTTACCCGGGTTTCAGGTACTGTACATGTCGTGTCCCTCTAGAAGGGTGGAATGCTAACCCCGTCGCCAGAATTGGCGAGGGGTTAGTATTCCAATTCGTATGACACCTTACTCGACATGTTTTGATAAAGCCAAACCAAAGATAGCATTTAACCGCGAGGTTCATAATGCACTTAAGAGTATATGGTATGACGATATCTGGAAACAGTAGAAGGAAGTTGTTCCGACCACTGCAGACAGGCTCAGCTCATGCCAGAGCACCATCTCACATGGAACCAAGCACTCTGCCTTCAGGATTGTTAAGGCCTGCCATAGGAGTGACTTATAGGTTACCAGGTGTCCCATTTAAGGTTAGGTATAGGTATACTACACCTAAGTAAGAGGTGATTACACCAACTTACCCCAGCTGAGTGATCAGCCAGTTGTGTCAAATTGTTAGGCCAAGCCTGGGGTGGCATAATGCATGCTTCAGCCCCTGGCAGGCCTTGGGTACACCAATGCCCTGGGTACCTAGTGTACACTGGTACAGGGGCTGACAGGGTGATCCAACCAATTGGGTATGTACCTAGGGTACATGGAGTCCATTTTAAAGAGAGAACAGCCAGGCTGAGATCCTGAATAGCAGGATCTCAGGCCAACTAAGTCGAAAAACCAGCTAGACACTAGGCAAAAATTTGGGGGTAACCATAGTCAGATATCCACCTTCCTACACAACCCCCCCCCAAACGAAGGGAGATAAGGCTGACTTTGACCAGGTAAGCCTATATTGCCCAAGTGGCCATATAAGGAGGAACCAGCACTGGCATGGTTACCCCCTGTCTCATGGTCCACTAAGCAATCCCTCACCCTAAGGGTATCAGAGGGTCTCCACCATAGGGAATCTCTACCTTTGGTGTGTCTTGGCAAAGTAAAAGGCTGGTGTTGAGATGGAGTACTGAAGTGAGTGTCCTCAAAGTGAGGCCTCACCTTCCTCCAATCCCCCTCCACCATGGATGCCTTTCTTTCCTTAACTGAGTTGCACTGTGCTCTCAGGGTCAGCCTCTGGCTACCTAAAGCTGGAGGCTGGGTCCCTTTTGTGGACTTACTGGAGGGACAGGTCAGGTCTGGGGCCCTAAGGTCCCATGTTTGCCTTTACCCAACAGAATCCCTCTGGGGGAGGTCCCTAACTACCTGTAAAGGAGATCCCTCAGGAATGTTTTTACCCATCACCTGACTAGGGCTACTAGCCAGGCAATCCTCATTCTTTTGATGGGGGGGTTCTTGTGGACAGGGGCCCTCTTGGGGTCCACTGGCCTCCCTGACCTCTGCAGCCCTGGGCTGACTGAGGCAGGGTAGAGAGAGGCAGGCTACCTGCACCAGACTGGGTCCCACCTTGGAAGGGGCCACTGACATCAGAGGCTCTGCCAGGCCAGGCCTGGCTACCTCTGGGGCAGTTCCTTCACAAGGGGTGAGGTCAGCTCCCTGAGGAGGCTGACTTTTTCCTAATGTCTGGGGAGAGGGAGACTTTTCTTCCTCCCCACTACTCTCTGTTTGTGTGGAGTGATCCATAGTTTCAGGCTTCACTACACCTATGTTAGTCTGAGTATAGGCTGAGACCATTACAGCCTTGCCAACCTTTTCAGGGGGGCACTCAGTTTGTGTTTGAGCTGTGACTGTCACAGCTCTGCCAGTCTCTACAGGGAAGTCTGTCTGTGCCTGGGCTGTGGCTACCATTGCCCTTCCAACCTTTCCAGGGAGGAAATCTATTTGGACAGGGGTTGTGAATGGCACAACCCCACTACCCTTTTGTGAAAGGCCTACCATTTTAGAATGGGTGTCTTGTTCAACTCCAGCCCAAGCTGAGAGTTCTAAGTCATTCCCCAGTAAGCAGTCTACAGGCAAGGTTGGGGACACTGCCACCCTTTTAGGGCCAGTGACACCTCCCCAGCTGAGACATACCTCTGCCATGGGATGACTGTTCTGTTTGCCATCAATGTTGGTCACCTGGTAGGAGAAACCAGGCAAAAGCTGCTCAGAGGGAACTAGCCAATGGGCCACCATTGTGATGCTAGCTCCAGTGTCTCTGTAGGCCTCAGCTTTTGTACCATTGATGTAGGGCTCCTGTCTGTACCTACCCAAAGCGTTGGGACAGGCAGTGAAGTTGGCAAACCCCATGCCACCATCACAGACAAGAGTATCTGCTGCAGGGGAATTGGCTAAGCCAGGGTCCCCCTGTGTTCCCCAAGTAAACCCACCCAAATTTTTGGGGGCACTCCCACCACCTGGGGGATTACTGCTGACAGTAATAGGTGGTGTGACAGGAGTAATTGGAGGAACAGTTTTGTTTGTAGCCCTTGGGCAACTGCTGTCAGTTTTCCAATGCCCAGGAGTTTTACACTCATGGCAGTAAGGCTTTTTACCTGTGGTAGAGGAGGGAGCTTGGGACCCACCACCCTGTGTGGAGTTTTGGGGCCCTGAGGAAGATTTCTCTTTTGCTTTATCCCCACCCTTCTCTTGAGGTTTGGTGGTATCTTTCTTTTGGTCACCACCCTGATTCTTAGGCCTGATCCTGGTCCTGACCCATTTATCTGCCCTCTTTCCCAATTCTTGGGGAGAGGTCAAATCTGAGTCTACCAGGTGTTGATGGAGGAGCTGGTTTTGACAGTTACTTAAAATCTGTTCTCTCATCATCAAATTGTACAATCCTGTATAATCAGATACCTTACTTCCCAGCAACCAACCCTCCAAAGCCTTAGTGGCACATTCAACATATTCAGACCAGTCCTGAGTCTGTGTCTTTTGGGTGTCTCTGAACATTAACCTGTACTGTTCAGTGGTTAAGCCTAACCCATCTACCAGAACACTCTTCAGGACTCTGTAGTTTCTGACATCCTCTTCTCTAACAGTGAGGAGTCTGTCTCTGCCTCTTCCTTCAAAGGAGAGCCAGAGGATTGCTGCCCACTGGTCTTCAGGAACCTGCTGTACTTTGCAGGCTCTCTCAAGAGCAGTTATCCATTTGTGGATGTCATCCCCACTTTTGTAGGGGGGCACAACCTTAGACAGGTTCCTATTATCAAAGACCCTATCTTTGTCCTTAGGGACAATGCTGCCACCAGTGGGTATAGACCCACTCTCTCTAGGTTGCCTAGCCTTCCTCAGTTTTTCTTCCATCAGGGCTACTTCTAGCTCCTGCTTCCTGATCCTCAGCTGGGCTTCCTGCATTCTGGCCTCATGTTCCCTCCTCTGAGGGGTGGTCATCCTTTTCCTGGAGTGACCTTGAGAGCCTCTAGAGCCATGAGAAGCATTGGAGTCACCTGAGCGATTCCTTTGCCTCCCAAGCCCTGTGTTAAGTCCACTGGGGAGATCCAATGGGGTGAACCCATTGTCAGTCCCCAATAGCCTTAGTTTAGCTGGGCCAAGTATAACACTTGGCACTGGGCTAGTTCTCCCTTCATCCTCACCACTGTCTGTATCCCCCTCACTTTCCTCCTCTGTAGTATGGTTTTCATCTAAGGGATGGCTATTGGAAAGGGGTACCTCAGTGGCATCTTCAGAAGGGGGGCCTCCTGTTCCTGTCCCTAAGGGGGCTAACTGGGAAGCTCTCTTGAGCTCTCTTTGATTCTCATCATCTTGCAAGAGTGCTCTGAGCACAGCAGAGGTAGGGTTCTTGGGCTGTTTAAGGCCTCTAAGAGTTGCCAACTGCCTGAGCTCATTCTGATTAAGGGTAGCAAAGATGGATGGTGCCCTCGGGGGGTCACTCTCAACAGAGATGGGTACAGTGGACCCCTCTGCCCCAGCCATTGCTCTTAAGTGTGGGTGGATGTGTTGCAATCTACCTACACTTGGGTTTACCTACTAAACCTATCTAGTAGTTGTAGTCAGGGTGTGCTACTCCCTTTGCTCTACAACAACTAAGTTCAGTAGAACTTAAGTATATCTAATCTTGTTTTATATGTACCTACAGGTACCTATGTGATCTTTCAATTGGTAACCAAGAGATTACAATGGTAAAACACAGCAAGCTCAAATCCCATCGCTGCCACCAATGTGAGAAGTTGGCCTGGTATATGATGCTCACTAGTTAAAGTGATCACCTTGTACCATGCCAAGCAACCCTTATGGTGTGGTTGTAAGTCAACCTTTTCGGACTAGCTGCCCTAGTGGTAGCGTAGGCTAAGCAGTCTTTGAGGCTAAACTCGTGAAGCGTGTTAAGCCAGCTGTTTTACCAAATGCAACCCCCCTTTATACCAATGAAAGGAAACCACACAGATATATATTCAAAATATATATGTATTTTTTTCTCAAAGTAACCCCTAGTCTCTTTATGAGCACAGGAGCACAAATCGTCAAACAAGATTATCGCAGAATACACAGAAGTTGCACGTTATATGGATAGGCCCTGGTGGCCACTCAAACCATATACTAAAATAGTGGTATAAGTACCACGAACAGAAAAGGGAAAAGGCCTAGGGCCTCTAGAATCGCTGGGCCTACAAGGAGCTAACGTCAGTTAGTGACCAGGAGGTCCACGGGTGGCGTGTGCAGAGCAAATAGTCACACGCGTGCTCCCATAGGTTTCAATGGGTGCGTAAAAAGTACAAAGTTACTGCAAAGAGGATCTTCCGGATGGACTAGGAACTCAAGATTTGGAACACAGGCACTAGAGATGTAGTACTACACTTGGGCACAGGTGTGCCAGCTTTACCTCACCCACAGGAAGCGGGTGCCTAGGCCTCGAAGTGCGTCGGGTTGCTTCTATCTGTTCCGTGGAGCTTGAAGACAAAGATGCTGCAGGCGGTCGGTCCGGGAGAGATGCAGTGGATCCAAGAGTGGATCGGAGATGTTGAAGACCTGTAAGCAGAGGGGACAGTGTTCACAGTCACTAGCCAGTGACCAGCGTGGCACCAGGTGGGTACCAGGCGATGTCGGGTGCAAACAGGTGATGAGGGGTAGCTTGTCTCCGCAGCCACGTGGTCCCTCAAGGTCGACGACGTCCAGGAGTCGGCTCACGAGCTGTCCCACGCAGGCTCTCGCTGTCGGCGGTGTCGGCGACTTGATCGAAGCAAACAAGCCTTGGCAAAAGCAATTGTTGTAGGAAAAGGAAATAAGCTGATGGTTCTGACCAGCAAGGTCAGAAGGACTGCTCCTTTGGAGGGGAGCAAGGGCCAGTCTGGAGCAACCAGACCAGCGGTGTATTTCTTGAAGTTCGTCGCCAAGATGGCTACTAGCCAGCGGTCCAGCAACCGGTTAGGCGCGTCGAGTGGCAAAATGCAGAAGGGCCCCACGCAGATCGTGGAGATGCTGGAGGGCTCACCTTTGGTGCAGATGCTGCTCGGGTGTTGGGCTTCTCAGATCCCAAAGCACAACTTGGAGGGAGCCTCGGTTGTTGCACTTGTCAGCTTGTCGTAGTTGTTCCAAGATGGCTGGCTCCACGTGTCTCGGTGCCTCCACGGGTCTCCTCTTTTCAGGGACTGTGGATCGGGCGGTGAGAGGTCTGGAGGTCCAGGTCTTGTTAGTCTCTGGGCTCGGGCTCCGGCGGGAGGCGGCGGCAAAGCAGACGGTGATTCGCTGGATGGTGCTTGCGTTAGCAAGGTGGTCACTCCCTGACCACAGGGGAGATTTTCTTCAGTCTTCTGTGCAGCAGAATGTCGAAGTTCCCGTCTTCTTCTTAGTTTCAAGTTGATTCCAGGATGTCTGAAGTCTTAGGACACAGCTCCTACCTTTAAGCGGATTCTAGGGGCCGGACTACCTGCTAGGTCCCTCCCTATGGGTGGGACCAGGAAGGGGGGTGGTTACACCCCCAATCCTTTGTCCAGCTCGCCCCAGGCCCGGGACTGGTGTGCCCCAGGACCGGTTTGAACTGGCATATGCACCGAGGCTCCTTGTGAGCCACAGGCATGTCTGGTTTCTTTCAAGCCCTACCTGACCAATACACAAAATCCTGTCTGGGGTGGTGCATGCACCTCCCCTGGCAGGAAACCCTTTGTCCACACCTCCCAAGCTGGAAGGACTCCCAGCAGCAGGAGGGCAGACTTGTGTCTGTGGTGGCAGCATCCATTTTGTGGAGCTGAGGCTATGTCTGATTTTACCCGGGTTTCAGGTACTGTACATGTCGTGTCCCTCTAGAAGGGTGGAATGCTAACCCCGTCGCCAGAATTGGCGAGGGGTTAGTATTCCAATTCGTATGACACCTTACTCGACATGTTTTGATAAAGCCAAACCAAAGATAGCATTTAACCGCGAGGTTCATAATGCACTTAAGAGTATATGGTATGACGATATCTGGAAACAGTAGAAGGAAGTTGTTCCGACCACTGCAGACAGGCTCAGCTCATGCCAGAGCACCATCTCACATGGAACCAAGCACTCTGCCTTCAGGATTGTTAAGGCCTGCCATAGGAGTGACTTATAGGTTACCAGGTGTCCCATTTAAGGTTAGGTATAGGTATACTACACCTAAGTAAGAGGTGATTACACCAACTTACCCCAGCTGAGTGATCAGCCAGTTGTGTCAAATTGTTAGGCCAAGCCTGGGGTGGCATAATGCATGCTTCAGCCCCTGGCAGGCCTTGGGTACACCAATGCCCTGGGTACCTAGTGTACACTGGTACAGGGGCTGACAGGGTGATCCAACCAATTGGGTATGTACCTAGGGTACATGGAGTCCATTTTAAAGAGAGAACAGCCAGGCTGAGATCCTGAATAGCAGGATCTCAGGCCAACTAAGTCGAAAAACCAGCTAGACACTAGGCAAAAATTTGGGGGTAACCATAGTCAGATATCCACCTTCCTACACTCACTGACACTGATACTGACTGACACTGACTGACACCGACACGGACTGACACCAACACTGACAGACACTGACACTGACTGACACTGACACTGACTGACACTGACACTGACTGACAGACACTGACTGACTGACTGTCAGACAGACACTGACTGACTGACTGTCAGACAGACACTGACTGACTGACTGACTGACTGACAGACAGACACTGATAGACAGACACTGACTGACTGACAGACACTGACTGGCTGACTGACAGACACTGACTGACTGCCAGACACTGACTGACACTGACTGACAGACACTGACTGACAGACACTGACAGACACTGACTACTGACTGACAGACACTGACTGACTGACTGACAGACACTGACTGACTGACACTGACACTGACTGACACTGACACTGACTGACACCGACACTGACACTGACTGACACTGACTGACACTGACTTACACTGACACTGACTGACACTGACACTGACTGACACTGACTGACACTGACAGACACTGACTGACACAGACACTGACTGACACCGACTGACAGACACTGATTGACACTCACTGACTGACAGACACAGACTGACTGACTGACAGACACTGACTGACTGACACTGACTGACTGACTGACAGACACTGACTGACTGATTGACACGGACTGACTGATAATGACTGACACTGACTGACTGACTGACAGACACTGACTGACTGGCTGACAGACAGACACTGACTGACTGACAGACAGACACTGACTGACTGACAGACACTGACTGACTGACAGACAATGACAGACAGACAGTGACTGACAGACACTGACTGACACTGACTGACACTGACTGACACTGACTGACAGACAGACACTTACACTGACTGACACTGACTGACACTGACACTGACTTACAGACACTGACTGACTGACTGACTGACTGACAGACAGACACTGACTGACTGACTGACAGACAGACACTGACTGACTGACTGACTGACTGGCAGACACTGACTGACTGACAGACAATGACAGACAGACACTGACTGACAGACACTGACTGACTGACAGACACTGACTGACTGACAGACACTGATTGACTGACAGACACTGACTGACAATGACTGACAATGACTGACAGACACTGACTGACTGACTGACAGACACTGACTGATAGACACTGACTGACTGACCTGCAGACAGACACTGACTGACTGACAGACACTGACTGACTGACAGACACTGACTGACAGACACTGACTGACTGACCTGCAGACAGTGACTGGCTGACTGAGACACTGACAGACAGACACTGACTGACTGACAGACACTGACTGACAGACAGACACTGACAGACAGACACTGACTGACTGACACTAAATGAATGACTGACAGACACTGACTGACTGACTGACTGACAGACACTGACTGACAGACACTGACTGACACTGACTGACAGACACTGACTAACACTCACTTACTTACTGACACTGACTGATTGACTGACAGACACTGACTGACAATGACTGACACTGACTGACACTGACACTGACTGACACTGACTGATGCTGACTGACACTGACACTGACTAAAACTGACACTGACTGACACTAACACTGACTGACACTGACACTGACACTGACTGACACTGACTGACATTGACACTGACTGACACTGACTGACAGACACTGACTAACACTGACTGACAGACACTGACTGACACTGACACAGACTTACACTGACTGACACTGACACTGACTGACATTGACTGACACTGACTGACACTCACTGACACTGACACTGATACTGACTGACACTGACGCTGACTGACACCGACACTGACAGACACTGACACTGACTGACACTGACACTGACTGACACTGACACTGACTGACAGACACTGACTGACTGACTGACAGACACTGACTGACTGACTGTCAGACAGACACTGACTGACTGACTGACTGACAGACAGACACTGACAGACAGACACTGACTGACTGACAGACACTGACTGGCTGACTGACAGACACTGACTGACTGACAGACACTGACTGACACTGACTGACAGACACTGACTGACTGACTGTGAGAAGTTGGCCTGGTATATGATGCTCACTAGTTAAGGTGATCACCTTGTACCATGCCAAGCAACCCTTATGGTGTGGTTGTAAGTCAACCTTTTCGGACTAGCTGCCCTAGTGGTAGCGTAGGCTAAGCAGTCTTTGAGGCTAAACTCGTGAAGCGTGTTAAGCCAGCTGTTTTACCAAATGCAACCCCCCTTTATACCAATGAAAGGACACCACACAGATATATATTCAAAATATATATGTATTTATTTCTCAAAGTAACCCCTAGTCTCTTTATGAGCACAGGAGCACAAATCGTCAAACAAGATTACAGTAGAATACACAGAAGTTGCACTTTATATGGATAGGCCCTGGTGGCCGCTCAAACCATATACTAAAATAGTGGTATAAGTACCACGAACAGAAAAGGGAAAAGGCCTAGGGCCTCTAGAATCGCTGGGCCTACAAGGAGCTAACTTCAGTTAGTGACCAGGAGGTCCACGGGTGGCGTGTGCAGAGCAAATAGTCACACGCGTGCTCCCATAGGTTTCAATGGGTGCGTAAAAAGTACAAAGTTACTGCAAAGAGGATCTTCCGGATGGACTAGGAACTCAAGATTTGGAACACAGGCACTAGAGATGTAATACTACACTTAGGCACAGGAGTGACAGCTTTACCTCACCCACAGGAAGCGGGTGCATAGGCCTCAAAGTGCGTCGGGTTTCTTCTATCTGTTCCGTGGAGCTTGAAGACAAAGATGCTGCAGGCGGTCGGTCCGGGAGAGATGCAGTGGATCCAAGAGTGGATCGGAGATGTTGAAGACCTGTAAGCAGAGGGGACAGTGTTCACAGTCACTAGCCAGTGAGCAGCGTGGCACCAGGTGGGTACCAGGCGATGTCGGGTGCAAACAGGAAGAAAGGTGTAGCTTGTCTCTGCAGCCACGTGGTCCCTGGAGATCGACGACGTCCAGGAGTCGGTTCACGAGCTGTCCCACGCAAGCTCTCGCTGTCGGCGGTGTCGGCGACTTGATCGAAGCAAACAAGCCTTGGCAAAAGCAATTGTTGTAGGAGATGAAATAAGCTGATGGTTCTGACCAGCAAGGTCAGAAGGACTGCTCCTTTGGAGGGGAGCAAGGGCCAGTCTGGAGCAACCAGACCAGCGGTGTATTTCTTGAAGTTCGTCGCCAAGATGGCTACTAGCCAGCGGGCCAGCAACCGGTTAGGCGCGTCGAGTGGCAAAATGCAGAAGGGCGTGGAGATGCTGGAGGGCTCACCTTTGGTGCAGATGCTGCTCGGGTGTTGGGCTTCTCAGATCCCAAAGCACAACTTGGAGGGAGCCTCGGTTGTTGCACTTGTCAGCTTGTCGTAGTCGTTCCAAGATGGCTGGCTCCACGTGTCTCGGTGCCTCCACGGGTCTCTTCTTTTCAGGGACTGTGGATCGGGCGGTGAGAGGTCTGGAGGTCCAACGCTGGGACATTAAACTAGCCTTGACCAGTCTCGTCTTCATGTCCTAAGTGGAAGTACCTGGAGAGACCATCTGCATTCCCATGGTCAGTACCTGGCCGGTGCTCCACTGTAAAGTCCATCCCCTGTAGGGAAATGGACCACCTAAGCAGTTTGGGGTTTTCACCCTTCATCTGATTTAGCCACAAGAGGGGCTTATGGTCGGTCTGAATCTTGAAGTGAGTGCCAAACAAGTATGGCCTCAGCTTCTTCAGGGCCCACACCACAGCAAAGGCCTCCCTCTCAATAGCTGACCAATTCTTCTCTCTGGGGGTCAACCTTCTGCTAATAAAAGCAATGGGTTGGTCTTGACCATCTACATTAAGTTGTGACAGCACAGCTCCCACACCCAACTCAGAAGCATCTGTTTGGACAATAAACTCTTTGGAGTAGTCAGGACTTTTCAGGATAGGTGCAGAGCACATGGCCTCCTTCAGGTCATCAAATGCCTTTTGACAGCTTACTGTCCACTGAACATTTTTGGGCATCTTCTTGGATGTCAGATCATTAAGAGGAGTCACAATGGACCCATAGTTCTTAACAAACTTCCTGTAGTACACAGTCAAGCCCAAGAAAGCTCGAACTTGAGTCTGGGTGGTTGGAGGGGACCAGTCCTTGATGGATTGTATCTTACTCTCCAGTGGTTGAACTTGGCCTCCACCTACAAGGTGGCCCAAATATACAACCTTACTCTGCCCTATCTGGCACTTAGTAGCCTTGATAGTGAGGCCTGCCCTTTGCAGAGCCTCAAGAGCCTTCTTCAGGTGGATCAGGTGATCCTCCCAGGTGGAGCTAAAGACAGCAATGTCATCAAGATATGCTGCGCAAAAGTCATCCAACCCAGTAAGGACTTGGTTCACCAGCCTTTGGAAGGTGGCAGGTGCATTCTTCAGACCAAAGGGCATCACCACAAACTGGTAGTGCCCACCTGGGGTTGAGAATGCTGTTTTGGCCTTAGACTCCTCAGCTAATCTGATTTGCCAATAACCAGCTGTTAAGTCAAATGTGCTCAAAAACTTTGCAGAAGCTAGTTTGTCTATGAGCTCATCTGCCCTTGGAATAGGGTGTGCATCTGTCCTGGTGACAGCATTGAGACCCCTGTAGTCCACACAGAACCTCATCTCTCTCTTGCCATCTTTGGTGTGAGGTTTGGGGACCAGAACCACTGGGCTAGCCCTGGGGCTCTCTGAGGGTTCAATGACACCTAATTCCAGCATTTTATGTACCTCAGCCTTTATACAGTCCCTGACGTGGTCAGGTTGTCTGTAAAGCTTGTTCTTTACAGGCAGACTGTCACCAGTGTCCACCACATGGGTACACCAGTCAGTTTGACTAGGTATCAAGGAAAACATATGTGAAAATGATTGTAGAACCTGTCTACATTCAGTCTGCTGATGGGCAGTGAGGTTGCCTCCAAGGGTCACTCCTTCAACTGAGCCATCTTCAGGGTTCTGAGACAACAGGTCTGGGAGAGGGTCACTCTCTTCCTCCTGTCCCTCATCTGTAGCCATGAGCAAGCCCATGTCTGCCCTGTCAACATATGCTTTAAGCCTGTTAACATGGAGTACCCTGTGGGGACTCCTGGGAGTTCCTAGGTCCACCAAGTAGGTGACCTCTCCCTTCTTTTCCAGGATTGTATGGGGTCCAGACCATTTGTCTTGGAGTGCTGCTGGGGCCACTGGCTCCAACACCCATACCTTCTGTCCTGGCTGAAACTCAACCAAGACAGCCTTTTGGTCATGCCAAGCTTTCTGTAAGGCCTGGCTTGCCTCAAGGTTTTTGGATGCCTTCTCCATATACTCAGCCATCCTGGAGCGGAGACCAAGTACATAGTCCACTATGTCTAGCTTAGGCTTTTTGAGAGGTAACTCCCATCCTTCCTTCACCAAACACAGTGGGCCTCTTACAGGGTGCCCAAACAACAATTCAAAGGGGCTGTAGCCAACTCCTTTTTGTGGGACCTCTCTGTAAGCAAACAGAAGGCAGGGTAGAAGGATGTCCCATCTTCGCCTGAGCTTTTCAGGTAATCCTTTGATCATACCCTTTAGGGTCTTGTTGAATCTCTCAACAAGCCCATTGCATTGTGGGTGATCAGGGGTGGTGAACTTGTAGTTGACACCACATTCCTTCCACATAGCTGTCAAGTATCCTGACATAAAGTTGGTACCTCTGTCAGATACTACCTCCTTAGGAAACCCCACTCTGGAGAATACTCCCAGCAGGGCCCTGGCCACAACAGGAGCTGTAGTGGTCCTAAGGGGAATTGCCTCTGGATACCTGGTGGCATGATCCACTACCACCAGTATAAATCTGTGCCCAGATGCAGTGGGAGGATCCATGGGACCCACTATATCTATTCCCACTCTTTCAAAAGGGACCCCCACCACAGGTAGTGGTATTAGGGGGGCCTTTGTTGTGCCACCTGATTTGCCACTGGCTTGGCAGGTCACACAGGAGCGACAAAACTCCTTTGTATCTTCATTCATATGAGGCCAGTGAAAGTGAGGGACAAGCCTGTCCCAAGTCTTGTTCTGGCCTAAGTGTCCTGCTAAAGGAATATCATGGGCCAAGGTAAGAAGGAAGCCCCTAAATTGCAGAGGTATAACCAACCTCCTGGTAGCACCAGGCTTGGGGTCTCTAGCCTCTGAATAAAGGAGCCCTTCATCCCAATACACTTTATGGGTACCTTGAGCATTCCCAGCAGCCTCAGCAGCAGCCAGCTGTCTGAGGGGTTCAAGAGAGGGACAGGATAACTGAGCCTGCCTCAAGTCAGCCCTTGAAGGTCCCCCTGTCCCCAGAAACTCAACCTGATCAGGTTCAAGCTCTTCAGGGACAGTTCCTTCAGGGTCCTCTAGATCAGCTTCCTGGGAAGGCTGATCATCACTCTGAGGCAGGGGGGAAGGCACAGCCTTGACCCTCCTGTTCTTCTTCTTGGTAGGTGCTTGGTCCATTGTTCCAGGATCCAAGACCTGAGGTTCAGTGAGGCACTTTTTGGCCTGTGACCTGGTCACAGCAAGGACATGTGATGATATACCTAACATCTCTGCATGAGTCCTGTACTCCACTTCTGACCATAGAGAACTCTCTAGGTCATTGCCCAACAAACATTCTACTGGGAGGTCTGCACTAACCACAACCCTTTTGAGGCCAGTTACCCCTCCCCATGAGAAGTTAACAACTGCCACACTATGTGAAGTAGTGGCATTGCTGGCATTGGTCACCAGGTAGTTCTCACCTGGTATGTACTGTCCAGGGTCCACAAAGCCTGGTGTCACCATAGTGACACTGGCACATGTGTCCCTGTAGGCTTGAGCCACTTTGTCATTAATTAAAGGAGTCTGTCTGTACTTGCCCAGGTTACTGGGGCTCACAGTCAGGGACAAATCAATGTCCCCATCACAGATCAAGACTGCCTGTGTCAGGGTTCTGTCTACGTCAGAATCTCCTTCAGTTCCCATAGTGATTCCCACTACACCCTTTGTCTGGGGACCAACACTGCTAACAGTAGTACTGGGAGCAGGTGCCTTAGGGGCAACAGTGTTGGGGGCTCCACCCTTTTTGCAATCACTAGTCCAGTGAGTTGTATTTTTGCAATGATTGCACCAGGGTTTCGTTTGACCTTCTTTCTTCTTTTTGGACTGTTGTTGGGACCCACCCTCCTTAGCAGTAGTTTGGGGCCCTGTTGAAGACTTCTGGTCTTTAGGTTTTTGATCTCCACCCTTTTGGTCTGTTTTCTTCTGATCACCCCCTTGGCCCTGGTTCTGGTTCTTTTGTTTAACCCTGGTTCTGACCCATTTGTCTGCCTTCTTTCCCAATTCTTGGGGAGAGGTCAGATCAGAGTCAACCAAGTGTTGATGCAGTTGCTGGGTTTGACAGTTATTTAAAATCTGTTCTCTCATCATCAAATTATACAATCTTGTAAAATCAGATACCTTACTTCCCAGCAACCAACCCTCCAAAGCCTTAGTGGCACATTCAACATATTCAGACCAGTCCTGAGTCTGTGTCTTTTGGGTGTCTCTGAACATTAACCTGTACTGTTCAGTGGTTAAGCCTAACCCATCTACCAGAACACTCTTCAGGACTCTGTAATTTCTGACATCCTCTTCTCTAACAGTGAGGAGTCTGTCTCTGCCTCTTCCTTCAAAGGAGAGCCAGAGGATTGCTGCCCACTGGTCTTCATGAACCTGCTGTACTTTGCAGGCTCTCTCAAGAGCAGTTATCCATTTGTGGATGTCATCCCCACTTTTGTAGGGGGGCACAACCTTAGACAGGTTCCTATTATCAAAGACCCTATCTTTGTCCTTAGGGACAATGCTGCCACCAGTGGGTATAGACCCACTCTCTCTAGGTTGCCTAGCCTTGTTCAGTTTTTCTTCCATCAGGGCTACTTCTAGCTCCTGCTTCCTGATCCTCAGCTGGGCTTCCTGCATTCTGGCCTCATGTTCCCTCCTCTGTGGGGTGGTCATCCTTTTCCTGGAGTGACCTTGAGAGCCTCTAGAGCCATGGTGTGAGAAGTTGGCCTGGTATATGATGCTCACTAGTTAAAGTGATCACCTTGTACCATGCCAAGCAACCCTTATGGTGTGGTTGTAAGTCAACCTTTTCGGACTAGCTGCCCTAGTGGTAGCGTAGGCTAAGCAGTCTTTGAGGCTAAACTCGTGAAGCGTGTTAAGCCAGCTGTTTTACCAAATGCAACCCCCTTTTATACCAATGAAAGGACACCACACAGATATATATTCAAAATATATATGTATTTATTTCTCAAAGTAACCCCTAGTCTCTTTATGAGCACAGGAGCACAAATCGTCAAACAAGATTATCACAGAATACACAGAAGTTGCACGTTATATGGATAGGCCCTGGTGGCCACTCAAACCATATACTAAAATAGTGGTATAAGTACCACGAACAGAAAAGGAAAAAGGCCTAGGGCCTCTAGAATCGCTGGGCCTACAAGGAGCTAACGTCAGTTAGTGACCAGGAGGTCCACGGGTGGCGTGTGCAGAGCAAATAGTCACACGCGTGCTCCCATAGGTTTCAATGGGTGCGTAAAAAGTACAAAGTTACTGCAAAAGGAATCTTCCGGATGACCTAGGAACTTAAGATTTGGAACACAGGCACTAGAGATGTAATACTACACTTGGGCACAGGAGTGCCAGCTTTACCTCACCCACAGGAAGCGGGTGCATAGGCCTCGAAGTGCGTCGGGTTTCTTCTATCGGTTCCGTGGGGCCTGTAGACAAAAGTGCTGCAGGCGGTCGGTCGGGAAGAGATGCAGTGGATCCAAGAGTGGATCGGAGATGTTGAAGACCTGTAAGCAGAGGGGACAGTGTTCACAGTCACTAGCCAGTGACCAGCGTGGCACCAGGGGGGTACCAGGCGATGTCGGGTGCAAACAGGAAGGAAGGTGTAGCTTGACTCTGCAGCCACGTGGTCCCTGAAGGTCGACGACGTCCAGGAGTCGAGTCACGAGCTGTCCCACGCAGGCTCTCGCTGTCGGCGGTGTCGGCGACTTGATTGAAGCAAACAAGCCTTGGCAAAAGCAATTGTTGTAGGCAAGGAGTTTAAGCTGATGGTTCTGACCAGCAAGGTCAAAGGAACTGCTCCTTTGGAGGGGAGCAAGGGCCAGTCTGGAGCAACCAGACCAGCGGTGTTTGTCGTAGATTTCGTCGCCAAGATGGCCACTAGCCAGCGGGCCAGCAACCGGTTAGGCGCGTCGAGTGGCAAAATGCAGAAGGGCCCCACGCAGATCGTGGAGATGCTGGAGGGCTCACCTTTGGTGCAGATGCTGCTCGAGGGTTGGGCTTCTCAGGACCCAAAGCACAACTTGGAGGGAGCCTCGGTTGTTGCACTGGTCAGCTTGTCGTAGTCGTTTCAAGATGGCTGGCTCCACGTGTCTCGGTGCCTCCACGGGTCTCCTCTTTGCAGGGACTGTGGATCGGGCGGTGAGAGGTCTGGAGGTCCAGGTCTTGTCAGTCTCTGGGCTCGGGCTCCGGCGGGAGGCGGCGGCAAAGCAGACGTTGATTCGCTGGATGGTGCTTGCGTTAGCAAGGTGGTCACTCCCTGACCACAGGGGAGATTTTCTTCAGTCTTCTGTGCAGCAGAATGTCGAAGTTCCCGTCTTCTTCTTAGTTTCAAGTTGATTCCAGGATGTCTGAAGTCTTAGGACACAGCTCCTACCTTTAAGCGGATTCTAGGGGCCGGACTACCTGCTAGGTCCCTCCCTATGGGTGGGACCAGGAAGGGGGGTGGTTACACCCCCAACCCTTTGTCCAGCTCGCCCCAGGCCCGGGACTGGTGTGCCCCAGGACCGGTTTGAACTGGCATATGCACCGAGGCTCCTTGTGAGCCACAGGAATGTGTGGTTTCTTTCAAGCCCTACCTGACCAATACACTAAATCCTGTCTGGGGTGGTGCACACACGTCCCCTGGCAGGAAACCCTTTGTCCACACCTCCCAAGCTGGAAGGACTCCCAGCAGCAGGAGGGCAGACTTGTGTCTGTGGTGGCAGCATCCATTTTGTGGAGCTGAGGCTATGTCTGATTTTACCCGGGTTTCAGGTACTGTACATGTCGTGTCCCTCTAGAAGGGTGGAATGCTAACCCCGTCGCCAGAATTGGCGAGGGGTTAGTATTCCAATTCGTATGACACCTTACTCGACATGTTTTGATAAAGCCAAACCAAAGATAGCATTTAACCGCGAGGTTCATAATGCACTTAAGAGTATATGGTATGACGATATCTGGAAACAGTAGAAGGAAGTTGTTCCGACCACTGCAGACAGGCTCAGCTCATGCCAGAGCACCATCTCACATGGAACCAAGCACTCTGCCTTCAGGATTGTTAAGGCCTGCCATAGGAGTGACTTATAGGTTACCAGGTGTCCCATTTAAGGTTAGGTATAGGTATACTACACCTAAGTAAGAGGTGATTACACCAACTTACCCCAGCTGAGTGATCAGCCAGTTGTGTCAGATTGTTAGGCCAAGCCTGGGGTGGCATAATACATGCTGCAGCCCCTGGCAGGCCTTGGGTACACCAATGCCCTGGGTACCTAGTGTACACTGGTACAGGGGCTGACAGGGTGATCCACTTCCAATTGGTTATGCACCTAGGGTGCATAGTTTTAATTTAGTAGAGAGAACAGCAGGCTGGGGGTCTGATTGGCAGGCCCACAGCCTCAATATGTCAAAAACCAGTGAAGCAAAAAGCAAAAATTTGGGGTGACCATAGGATAGCAGACCCTACTCTCCTACACAACCCCCCCCCAAACGCTGGGACATTAAACTAGCCTTGACCAGTCTCGTCTTCATGTCCTAAGTGGAAGTACCTGGAGAGACCATCTGCATTCCCATGGTCAGTACCTGGCCGGTGCTCCACTGTAAAGTCCATCCCCTGTAGGGAAATGGACCACCTAAGCAGTTTGGGGTTTTCACCCTTCATCTGATTTAGCCACAAGAGGGGCTTATGGTCGGTCTGAATCTTGAAGTGAGTGCCAAACAAGTATGGCCTCAGCTTCTTCAGGGCCCACACCACAGCAAAGGCCTCCCTCTCAATAGCTGACCAATTCTTCTCTCTGGGGGTCAACCTTCTGCTAATAAAAGCAATGGGTTGGTCTTGACCATCTACATTAAGTTGTGACAGCACAGCTCCCACACCCAACTCAGAAGCATCTGTTTGGACAATAAACTCTTTGGAGTAGTCAGGACTTTTCAGGATAGGTGCAGAGCACATGGCCTCCTTCAGGTCATCAAATGCCTTTTGACAGCTTACTGTCCACTGAACCTTTTTGGGCATCTTCTTGGATGTCAGATCATTAAGAGGAGTCACAATGGACCCATAGTTCTTAACAAACTTCCTGTAGTACCCAGTCAAGCCCAAGAAAGCTCGAACTTGAGTCTGGGTGGTTGGAGGGGACCAGTCCTTGATGGATTGTATCTTACTCTCCAGTGGTTGAACTTGGCCTCCACCTACAAGGTGGCCCAAATATACAACCTTACTCTGCCCTATCTGGCACTTAGTAGCCTTGATAGTGAGGCCTGCCCTTTGCAGAGCCTCAAGAGCCTTCTTCAGGTGGATCAGGTGATCCTCCCAGGTGGAACTAAAGACAGCAATGTCATCAAGATATGCTGCGCAAAAGTCATCCAACCCAGTAAGGACTTGGTTCACCAGCCTTTGGAAGGTGGCAGGTGCATTCTTCAGACCAAAGGGCATCACCACAAACTGATAATGCCCACCTGGGGTTGAGAATGCTGTTTTGGCCTTAGACTCCTCAGCTAATCTGATTTGCCAATAGCCAGCTGTCAAGTCAAATGTGCTCAAAAACTTTGCAGAAGCTAGTTTGTCTATGAGCTCATCTGCCCTTGGAATAGGGTGTGCATCTGTCCTGGTGACAGCATTGAGTCCTCTGTAGTCCACACAGAACCTCATCTCTCTCTTGCCATCTTTGGTGTGAGGTTTGGGGACCAGAACCACTGGGCTAGCCCAGGGGCTCTCTGAGGGTTCAATGACACCTAATTCCAGCATTTTATGTACCTCAGCCTTTATACAGTCCCTGACGTGGTCAGGTTGTCTGTAAAGTTTGTTCTTTACAGGCAGACTGTCACCAGTGTCCACAACATGGGTACACCAGTCAGTTTGACTAGGTATCAAGGAAAACATATGTGAAAATGATTGTAGAACCTGTCTACATTCAGTCTGCTGATGGGCAGTGAGGTTGCCTCCAAGGGTCACTCCTTCAACTGAGCCATCTTCAGGGTTCTGAGACAACAGGTCTGGGAGAGGGTCACTCTCTTCCTCCTGTCCCTCATCTGTAGCCATGAGCAAGCCCATGTCTGCCCTGTCAACATATGCTTTAAGCCTGTTAACATGGAGTACCCTGTGGGGACTCCTGGGAGTTCCTAGGTCCACCAAGTAGGTGACCTCTCCCTTCTTTTCCAGGATTGTATGGGGTCCAGACCATTTGTCTTGGAGTGCTGCTGGGGCCACTGGCTCCAACACCCATACCTTCTGTCCTGGCTGATACTCAACCAAGACAGCCTTTTGGTCATGCCAAGCTTTCTGTAAGGCCTGGCTTGCCTCAAGGTTTTTAGATGCCTTCTCCATATACTCAGCCATCCTGGAGCGGAGACCAAGTACATAGTCCACTATGTCTAGCTTAGGCTTTTTGAGAGGTAACTCCCATCCTTCCTTCACCAAACACAGTGGGCCTCTCACAGGGTGCCCAAACAACAATTCAAAGGGGCTGTAGCCAACTCCTTTTTGTGGGACCTCTCTGTAAGCAAACAGAAGGCAGGGTAGAAGGATATCCCATCTTCGCCTGAGCTTTTCAGGTAATCCTTTGATCATACCCTTTAGGGTCTTGTTGAATCTCTCAACAAGCCCATTGCATTGTGGGTGATAAGGGGTGGTGAACTTGTAGTTGACACCACATTCCTTCCACATAGCTGTCAAGTATCCTGACATAAAGTTGGTACCTCTGTCAGATACTACCTCCTTAGGAAACCCCACTCTGGAGAATACTCCCAGCAGGGCCCTGGCCACAACAGGAGCTGTAGTGGTCCTAAGGGGAATTGCCTCTGGATACCTGGTGGCATGATCCACTACCACCAGTATAAATCTGTGCCCAGATGCAGTGGGAGGATCCATGGGACCCACTATGTCTATTCCCACTCTTTCAAAGGGGACCCCCACCACAGGTAGTGGTATTAGGGGGGCCTTTGTTGTGCCACCTGATTTGCCACTGGCTTGGCAGGTAACACAGGAGCGACAAAACTCCTTTGTATCTTCATTCATATGAGGCCAGTGAAAGTGAGGGACAAGCCTGTCCCAAGTCTTGTTCTGGCCTAAGTGTCCTGCTAAAGGAATGTCATGGGCCAAGGTAAGAAGGAAGCCCCTAAATTGCAGAGGTATGACCAACCTCCTGGTTGCACCAGGCTTGGGGTCTCTAGCCTCTGAATAAAGGAGCCCTTCATCCCAATACACTTTATGGGTACCTTGAGCATTCCCAGCAGCCTCAGCAGCAGCCAGCTGTCTGAGGGGTTCAAGAGAGGGACAGGATAACTGAGCCTGCCTCAAGTCAGCCCTTGAAGGTCCCCCTGTCCCCAGAAACTCAACCTGATCAGGTTCAAGCTCTTCAGGGACAGTTCCTTCAGGGTCCTCTAGATCAGCTTCCTGGGAAGGCTGATCATCACTCTGAGGCAGGGGGGAAGGCACAGCCTTGACCCTCCTGTTCTTCTTCTTGGTAGGTGCTTGGTCCATTGTTCCAGGATCCAAGACCTGAGGTTCAGTGAGGCACTTTTTGGCCTGTGACCTGGTCACAGCAAGGACATGTGATGATATACCTAACATCTCTGCATGAGTCCTGTACTCCACTTCTGACCATAGAGAACTCTCTAGGTCATTGCCCAACAAACATTCTACTGGGAGGTCTGCACTAACCACAACCCTTTTGAGGCCAGTTACCCCTCCCCATGAGAAGTTAACAACTGCCACCCTATGTGAAGTAGTGGCATTGCTGGCATTGGTCACCAGGTAGTTCTCACCTGGTATGTACTGTCCAGGGTCCACAAAGCCTGGTGTCACCATAGTGACACTGGCACATGTGTCCCTGTAGGCTTGAGCCACTTTGTCATTAATTAAAGGAGTCTGTCTGTACTTGCCCAGGTTACTGGGGCTCACAGTCAGGGACAAATCAATGTCCCCATCACAGATCAAGACTGCCTGTGTAAGGGTTCTGTCTAAGTCAGAATCTCCTTCAGTTCCCATAGTGATTCCCACTACACCCTTTGTCTGGGGACCAACACTGCTAACAGTAGTACTGGGAGCAGGTGCCTTAGGGGCAACAGTGTTGGGGGCTCCACCCTTTTTGCAATCACTAGTCCAGTGAGTTGTATTTTTACAATGATTGCACCAGGGTTTCTTCTGACCTTCTTTCTTCTTCTTGGACTGTTGGGACCCACCCTCCTTAGCAGTAGTTTGGGGCCCTGTTGAAGACTTCTGGTCTTTAGGTTTCTGATCTCCACCCTTTTGGTCTGTTTTCTTCTGATCACCCCCTTGGCCCTGGTTCTGGTTCTTTTGCTTAACCCTGGTTCTGACTCATTTGTCTGCCTTCTTTCCCAATTCTTGGGGAGAGGTCAGATCAGAGTCAACCAAGTGTTGATGCAGTTGCTGGTTTTGACAGTTATTTAAAATCTGTTCTCTCATCATCAAATTATACAATCCTGTAAAATCAGATACCTTACTTCCCAGCAACCAACCCTCCAAAGCCTTAGTGGCACATTCAATGTATTCAGACCAGTCCTGAGTCTGTGTCTTTTGGGTGTCTCTGAACATTAACCTGTACTGTTCAGTGGTTAAGCCTAACCCATCTACCAGAACACTCTTCAGGACTCTGTAGTTTCTGACATCCTCTTCTCTAACAGTGAGGAGTCTGTCTCTGCCTCTTCCTTCAAAGGAGAGCCAGAGGATTGCTGCCCACTGGTCTTCAGGAACCTGCTGTACTTTGCAGGCTCTCTCAAGAGCAGTTATCCATTTGTGGATGTCATCCCCACTTTTGTAGGGGGGCACAACCTTAGACAGGTTCCTATTGTCAAAGACCCTATCTTTGTCCTTAGGGACAATGCTGCCACCAGTGGGTATAGACCCACTCTCTCTAGGTTGCCTAGCCTTGTTCAGTTTTTCTTCCATCAGGGCTACTTCTAGCTCCTGCTTCCTGATCCTCAGCTGGGCTTCCTGCATTCTGGCCTCATGTTCCCTCCTCTGAGGGGTGGTCATCCTTTTCCTGGAGTGACCTTGAGAGCCTCTAGAGCCATGGGAAGCATTGGAGTCACCTGAGCGATTCCTTTGCCTTCCCAGCCCTGTGTTAAGTCCACTGGGGAGATCCAGTGGGTTGAACCCACTGTCAGTCCCCAATAGCCTTGGTTTAGCTGGGCCAAGTATAACACTTGGCACTGGGCTAGTTCTCCCTTCATCCTCACTACTGTCAGTATCCTTTTCACTCTCATCCTCTGTGGTAGGCATCCCATCTAAGGGGTGACTATTGGGAAGGGGTACTTCAGTGGCATCTTCAGAAGGGGGGCCTCCTGTTCCTGTCCCTAAGGGGGCTAACTGGGAAGCTTTCTTGAGTGCTCTCTGATTCTCATCATTCTGTAAGAGCTCTCTGAGCTCAGCAGAGTTTGGGTTCTTGGGCTGTTTAAGGCCTCTAAGAGTTGCCAAATGCCTGAGCTCATTCTGATTAAGGGTAGCAAAGCTGGTTGGTGCCCTCTGGGGGTCACTCTCGACAGAGATGGGTACAGTGGACCCCTCTGCCCCGGCCATTGCTCTTAAGTGTGGGTGGATGTGTTGCAATCTACCTACACTTGGGTTTACCTACTAAACCTATCTAGTAGTTGTAGTCAGGGTGTGCTACTCCCTTTGCTCTACAACAACTAAGTTCAGTAGAACTTAAGTATATCTAATCTTGTTTTATATGTACCTACAGGTACCTATGTGATCTTTCAATTGGTAACCAAGAGATTACAATGGTAAAACACAGCAAGCTCAAATCCAACCGCTGCTCACCAATGTGAGAAGTTGGCCTGGTATATGATGCTCACTAGTTAAAGTGATCACCTTGTACCATGCCAAGCAACCCTTATGGTGTGGTTGTAAGTCAACCTTTTCGGACTAGCTGCCCTAGTGGTAGCGTAGGCTAAGCAGTCTTTGAGGCTAAACTCGTGAAGCGTGTTAAGCCAGCTGTTTTACCAAATGCAACCCCCTTTTATACCAATGAAAGGACACCACACAGATATATATTCAAAATATATATGTATTTATTTCTCAAAGTAACCCCTAGTCTCTTTATGAGCACAGGAGCACAAATCGTCAAACAAGATTATCACAGAATACACAGAAGTTGCACGTTATATGGATAGGCCCTGGTGGCCACTCAAACCATATACTAAAATAGTGGTATAAGTACCACGAACAGAAAAGGAAAAAGGCCTAGGGCCTCTAGAATCGCTGGGCCTACAAGGAGCTAACGTCAGTTAGTGACCAGGAGGTCCACGGGTGGCGTGTGCAGAGCAAATAGTCACACGCGTGCTCCCATAGGTTTCAATGGGTGCGTAAAAAGTACAAAGTTACTGCAAAAGGAATCTTCCGGATGACCTAGGAACTTAAGATTTGGAACACAGGCACTAGAGATGTAATACTACACTTGGGCACAGGAGTGCCAGCTTTACCTCACCCACAGGAAGCGGGTGCATAGGCCTCGAAGTGCGTCGGGTTTCTTCTATCGGTTCCGTGGGGCCTGTAGACAAAAGTGCTGCAGGCGGTCGGTCGGGAAGAGATGCAGTGGATCCAAGAGTGGATCGGAGATGTTGAAGACCTGTAAGCAGAGGGGACAGTGTTCACAGTCACTAGCCAGTGACCAGCGTGGCACCAGGGGGGTACCAGGCGATGTCGGGTGCAAACAGGAAGGAAGGTGTAGCTTGACTCTGCAGCCACGTGGTCCCTGAAGGTCGACGACGTCCAGGAGTCGAGTCACGAGCTGTCCCACGCAGGCTCTCGCTGTCGGCGGTGTCGGCGACTTGATCGAAGCAAACAAGCCTTGGCAAAAGCAATTGTTGTAGGCAAGGAGTTTAAGCTGATGGTTCTGACCAGCAAGGTCAAAGGAACTGCTCCTTTGGAGGGGAGCAAGGGCCAGTCTGGAGCAACCAGACCAGCGGTGTTTGTTGTAGATTTCGTCGCCAAGATGGCCACTAGCCAGCGGGCCAGCAACCGGTTAGGCGCGTCGAGTGGCAAAATGCAGAAGGGCCCCACGCAGATCGTGGAGATGCTGGAGGGCTCACCTTTGGTGCAGATGCTGCTCGAGGGTTGGGCTTCTCAGGACCCAAAGCACAACTTGGAGGGAGCCTCGGTTGTTGCACTGGTCAGCTTGTCGTAGTCGTTTCAAGATGGCTGGCTCCACGTGTCTCGGTGCCTCCACGGGTCTCCTCTTTGCAGGGACTGTGGATCGGGCGGTGAGAGGTCTGGAGGTCCAGGTCTTGTCAGTCTCTGGGCTCGGGCTCCGGCGGGAGGCGGCGGCAAAGCAGACGTTGATTCGCTGGATGGTGCTTGCGTTAGCAAGGTGGTCACTCCCTGACCACAGGGGAGATTTTCTTCAGTCTTCTGTGCAGCAGAATGTCGAAGTTCCCGTCTTCTTCTTAGTTTCAAGTTGATTCCAGGATGTCTGAAGTCTTAGGACACAGCTCCTACCTTTAAGCGGATTCTAGGGGCCGGACTACCTGCTAGGTCCCTCCCTATGGGTGGGACCAGGAAGGGGGGTGGTTACACCCCCAACCCTTTGTCCAGCTCGCCCCAGGCCCGGGACTGGTGTGCCCCAGGACCGGTTTGAACTGGCATATGCACCGAGGCTCCTTGTGAGCCACAGGCATGTCTGGTTTCTTTCAAGCCCTACCTGACCAATACACAAAATCCTGTCTGGGGTGGTGCACGCACCTCCCCTGGCAGGAAACCCTTTGTCCACACCTCCCAAGCTGGAAGGACTCCCAGCAGCAGGAGGGCAGACTTGTGTCTGTGGTGGCAGCATCCATTTTGTGGAGCTGAGGCTATGTCTGATTTTACCCGGGTTTCAGGTACTGTACATGTCGTGTCCCTCTAGAAGGGTGGAATGCTAACCCCGTCGCCAGAATTGGCGAGGGGTTAGTATTCCAATTCGTATGACACCTTACTCGACATGTTTTGATAAAGCCAAACCAAAGATAGCATTTAACCGCGAGGTTCATAATGCACTTAAGAGTATATGGTATGACGATATCTGGAAACAGTAGAAGGAAGTTGTTCCGACCACTGCAGACAGGCTCAGCTCATGCCAGAGCACCATCTCACATGGAACCAAGCACTCTGCCTTCAGGATTGTTAAGGCCTGCCATAGGAGTGACTTATAGGTTACCAGGTGTCCCATTTAAGGTTAGGTATAGGTATACTACACCTAAGTAAGAGGTGATTACACCAACTTACCCCAGCTGAGTGATCAGCCAGTTGTGTCAGATTGTTAGGCCAAGCCTGGGGTGGCATAATACATGCTGCAGCCCCTGGCAGGCCTTGGGTACACCAATGCCCTGGGTACCTAGTGTACACTGGTACAGGGGCTGACAGGGTGATCCACTTCCAATTGGTTATGCACCTAGGGTGCATAGTTTTAATTTAGTAGAGAGAACAGCAGGCTGGGGGTCTGATTGGCAGGCCCACAGCCTCAATATGTCAAAAACCAGTGAAGCAAAAAGCAAAAATTTGGGGTGACCATAGGATAGCAGACCCTACTCTCCTACACATGGGAAGCATTGGAGTCACCTGAGCGATTCCTTTGCCTCCCAAGCCCTGTGTTAAGTCCACTGGGGAGATCCAATGGGGTAAACCCACTGTCAATCCCCAATAGCCTTAGTTTAGCTGGGCCAAGTATAACACTTGGCACTGGGCTAGTTCTCCCTTCATCATAACTACTTTCTGTATCCTCACCACTTTCCTCCCCTGTAGTATGATTCTCATCTAAGGGATGGCTATTGGAACTGGGTACCTCTGTAGTATCTTCAGAAGGGGGGCCTCCTGTTCCTGACCCTAAGGGGGCTAACTGGGAAGCTTTCCTGAGTTCTCTATGATTCTCATCATTTTGTAAGAGTTCTCTGAGCTCAGCAGAGGTAGGGTTCTTGGGCTGTTTAAGGCCTCTAAGAGTTGCCAAATGCCTGAGCTCATTCTGATTAAGGGTAGCAAAGCTGGATGGTGCCCTCTGGGGGTCACTCTCAACAGAGATGGGTACAGTGGACCCCTCTGCCCCGGCCATTGCTCTTAAGTGTGGGTGGATGTGTTGCAATCTACCTACACTTGTGTTTACCTACTAAACCTATCTAGTAGTTGTAGTCAGGGTGTGCTACTCCCTTTGCTCTACAACAACTAAGTTCAGTAGAACTTATGTATATCTAATCTTGTTTTATATGTACCTACAGGTACCTATGTGATCTTTCAATTGGTAACCAAGAGATTACAATGGTAAAACACAGCAAGCTCAAATCCAACCGCTGCTCACCAAGTTGAGAAGTTGGCCTGGTATATGATGCTCACTAGTTAAGGTGATCACCTTGTACCATGCCAAGCAACCCTTATGGTGTGGTTGTAAGTCAACCTTTTCGGACTAGCTGCCCTAGTGGTAGCGTAGGCTAAGCAGTCTTTGAGGCTAAACTCGTGAAGCGTGTTAAGCCAGCTGTTTTACCAAATGCAACCCCCCTTTATACCAATGAAAGGAAACCACACAGATATATATTCAAAATATATATGTATTTATTTCTCAAAGTAACCCCTAGTCTCTTTATGAGCACAGGAGCACAAATCGTCAAACAAGATTACAGTAGAATACACAGAAGTTGCACTTTATATGGATAGGCCCTGGTGGCCGCTCAAACCATATACTAAAATAGTGGTATAAGTACCACGAACAGAAAAGGGAAAAGGCCTAGGGCCTCTAGAATCGCTGGGCCTACAAGGAGCTAACTTCAGTTAGTGACCAGGAGGTCCACGGGTGGCGTGTGCAGAGCAAATAGTCACACGCGTGCTCCCATAGGTTTCAATGGGTGCTTAAAAAGTACAAAGTTACTGCAAAGAGGATCTTCCGGATGGAATAGGAACTCAAGATTTGGAACACAGGCACTAGAGATGTAATACTACACTTGGGCACAGGAGTGCCAGCTTTACCTCACCCACAGGAAGCGGGTGCATAGGCCTCGAAGTGCGTCAGGTTTCTTCTATCTGTTCCGTGGAGCTTGAAGACAAAGATGCTGCAGGCGGTCGGTCCGGGAGAGATGCAGTGGATCCAAGAGTGGATCGGAGATGTTGAAGACCTGTAAGCAGAGGGGACAGTGTTCACAGTCACTAGCCAGTGACCAGCGTGGCACCAGGTGGGTACCAGGCGATGTCGGGTGCAAACAGGAAGAAAGGTGTAGCTTGTCTCTGCAGCCACGTGGTTCCTGGAGGTCGACGACGTCCAGGAGTCGGTTCACGAGCTGTCCCACGCAGGTTCTCGCTGTCGGCCGTGTCGGCGACTTGATTGAAGCAAACAAGCCTTGGCAAAAGCAATTGTTGTAGGAGATGAAATAAGCTGATGGTTCTGACCAGCAAGGTCAGAAGGACTGCTCCTTTGGAGGGGAGCAAGGGCCAGTCTGGAGCAACCAGACCAGCGGTGTATTTCTTGAAGTTCATCGCCAAGATGGCTACTAGCCAGCGGGCCAGCAACCGGTTAGGCGCGTTGTGAGAAGTTGGCCTGGTATATGATGCTCACTAGTTAAAGTGATCACCTTGTACCATGCCAAGCAACCCTTATGGTGTGGTTGTAAGTCAACCTTTTCGGACTAGCTGCCCTAGTGGTAGCGTAGGCTAAGCAGTCTTTGAGGCTAAACTCGTGAAGCGTGTTAAGCAAGCTGTTTTACCAATAGTAACCCCCTTTTATACCAATGAAAGGACACCACACAGATATATATTCAAAATATATATGTATTTATTTCTCAAAGTAACCCCTAGTCTCTTTATGAGCACAGGAGCACAAATCGTCAAACAAGATTATCACAGAATACACAGAAGTTGCACTTTATATGGATAGGCCCTGGTGGCCACTCGAACCATATACTAAAATAGTGGTATAAGTACCACGAACAGAAAAGGGAAAAGGCCTAGGGCCTCTAGAATCGCTGGGCCTACAAGGAGCTAACGTCAGTTAGTGACCAGGAGGTCCACGGGTGGCGTGTGCAGAGCAAATAGTCACACGCGTGCTCCCATAGGTTTCAATGGGTGCGTAAAAAGTACAAAGTTACTGCAAAAGGAATCTTCCGGATGACCTAGGAACTTAAGATTTGGAACACAGGCACTAGAGATGTAATACTACACTTGGGCACAGGTGTGCCAGCTTTACCTCACCCACAGGAAGCGGGTGCATAGGCCTCGAAGTGCGTCGGGTTTCTTCTATCTGTTCCGTGGGGCCTGTAGACAAAAGTGCTGCAGGCGGTCGGTCGGGAAGAGATGCAGTGGATCCAAGAGTGGATCGGAGATGTTGAAGACCTGTAAGCAGAGGGGACAGTGTTCACAGTCACTAGCCAGTGACCAGCGTGGCACCAGGTGGGTACCAGGCGATGTCGGGTGCAAACAGGAAGGAAGGTGTAGCTTGACTCTGCAGCCACGTGGTCCCTGAAGGTCGACGACGTCCAGGAGTCGAGTCACGAGCTGTCCCACGCAGGCTCTCGCTGTCGGCGGTGTCGGCGACTTGATCGAAGCAAACAAGCCTTGGCAAAAGCAATTGTTGTAGGCAAGGAGTTTAAGCTGTTGGTTCTGACCAGCAAGGTCAGAGGGATTGCTCCTTTGGAGGGGAGCAAGAGCCAGTCTGGAGCAACCAGACCAGCGGTGTTTGTCGTAGATTTCGTCGCCAAGATGGCCACTAGCCAGCGGGCCAGCAACCGGTTAGGCGCGTCGAGTGGCAAAATGCAGAAGGGCCCCACGCAGATCGTGGAGATGCTGGAGGGCTCACCTTTGGTGCAGATGCTGCTCGAGGGTTGGGCTTCTCAGGACCCAAAGCACAACTTGGAGGGAGCCTCGGTTGTTGCACTGGTCAGCTTGTCGTAGTCGTTTCAAGATGGCTGGCTCCACGTGTCTCGGTGCCTCCACGGGTCTCCTCTTTGCAGGGACTGTGGATCGGGCGGTGAGAGGTCTGGAGGTCCAGGTCTTGTCAGTCTCTGGGCTCGGGCTCCGGCGGGAGGCGGCGGCAAAGCAGACGGTGATTCGCTGGATGGTGCTTGCGTTAGCAAGGTGGTCACTCCCTGACCACAGGGGAGATTTTCTTCAGTCTTCTGTGCAGCAGAATGTCGAAGTTCCCGTCTTCTTCTTAGTTTCAAGTTGATTCCAGGATGTCTGAAGTCTTAGGACACAGCTCCTACCTTTATTCGGATTCTAGGGGCCGGACTACCTGCTAGGTCCCTCCCTATGGGTGGGACCAGGAAGGGGGGTGGTTACACCCCCAATCCTTTGTCCAGCTCGCCCCAGGCCCGGGACTGGTGTGCCCCAGGACCGGTTTGAACTGGCATATGCACCGAGGCTCCTTGTGAGCCACAGGCATGTCTGGTTTCTTTCAAGCCCTACCTGACCAATACACAAAATCCTGTCTGGGGTGGTGCATGCACCTCCCCTGGCAGGAAACCCTTTGTCCACACCTCCCAAGCTGGAAGGACTCCCAGCAGCAGGAGGGCAGACTTGTGTCTGTGGTGGCAGCATCCATTTTGTGGAGCTGAGGCTATGTCTGATTTTACCCGGGTTTCAGGTACTGTACATGTCGTGTCCCTCTAGAAGGGTGGAATGCTAACCCCGTCGCCAGAATTGGCGAGGGGTTAGTATTCCAATTCGTATGACACCTTACTCGACATGTTTTGATAAAGCCAAACCAAAGATAGCATTTAACCGCGAGGTTCATAATGCACTTAAGAGTATATGGTATGACGATATCTGGAAACAGTAGAAGGAAGTTGTTCCGACCACTGCAGACAGGCTCAGCTCATGCCAGAGCACCATCTCACATGGAACCAAGCACTCTGCCTTCAGGATTGTTAAGGCCTGCCATAGGAGTGACTTATAGGTTACCAGGTGTCCCATTTAAGGTTAGGTATAGGTATACTACACCTAAGTAAGAGGTGATTACACCAACTTACCCCAGCTGAGTGATCAGCCAGTTGTGTCAGATTGTTAGGCCAAGCCTGGGGTGGCATAATACATGCTGCAGCCCTTGGCAGGTCTTGGGTACACCAATGCCCTGGGTACCTAGTGTACACTGGTACAGGGGCTGACAGGGTGATCCACTTCCAATTGGTTATGCACCTAGGGTGCATAGTTTTAATTTAGTAGAGAGAACAGCAGGCTGGGGGTCTGATTGGCAGGCCCACAGCCTCAATATGTCAAAAACCAGTGAAGCAAAAAGCAAAAATTTGGGGTGACCATAGGATAGCAGACCCTACTCTCCTACACAACCCCCCCCCAAACGCTGGGACATTAAACTAGCCTTGACCAGTCTCGTCTTCATGTCCTAAGTGGAAGTACCTGGAGAGACCATCTGCATTCCCATGGTCAGTACCTGGCCGGTGCTCCACTGTAAAGTCCATCCCCTGTAGGGAAATGGACCACCTAAGCAGTTTGGGGTTTTCACCCTTCATCTGATTTAGCCACAAGAGGGGCTTATGGTCGGTCTGAATCTTGAAGTGAGTGCCAAACAAGTATGGCCTCAGCTTCTTCAGGGCCCACACCACAGCAAAGGCCTCCCTCTCAATAGCTGACCAATTCTTCTCTCTGGGGGTCAACCTTCTGCTAATAAAAGCAATGGGTTGGTCTTGACCATCTACATTAAGTTGTGACAGCACAGCTCCCACACCCAACTCAGAAGCATCTGTTTGGACAATAAACTCTTTGGAGTAGTCAGGACTTTTCAGGATAGGTGCAGAGCACATGGCCTCCTTCAGGTCATCAAATGCCTTTTGACAGCTTACTGTCCACTGAACCTTTTTGGGCATCTTCTTGGATGTCAGATCATTAAGAGGAGTCACAATGGACCCATAGTTCTTAACAAACTTCCTGTAATACCCAGTCAAGCCCAAGAAAGCTCGAACTTGAGTCTGGGTGGTTGGAGGGGACCAATCCTTGATGGACTGTATCTTACTCTCCAGTGGTTGAACTTGGCCCCCACCTACAAGGTGGCCCAAATACACAACCTTACTCTGCCCTATCTGGCACTTAGTAGCCTTGATAGTGAGGCCTGCCCTTTGCAGAGCCTCAAGAGCCTTCTTCAGGTGGATCAGGTGATCCTCCCAGGTGGAACTAAAGACAGCAATGTCATCAAGATATGCTGCGCAAAAGTCATCCAACCCAGTAAGGACTTGGTTCACCAGCCTTTGGAAGGTGGCAGGTGCATTCTTCAGACCAAAGGGCATCACCACAAACTGATAATGCCCACCTGGGGTTGAGAATGCTGTTTTGGCCTTAGACTCCTCAGCTAATCTGATTTGCCAATAGCCAGCTGTCAAGTCAAATGTGCTCAAAAACTTTGCAGAAGCTAGTTTGTCTATGAGCTCATCTGCCCTTGGAATAGGGTGTGCATCTGTCCTGGTGACAGCATTGAGTCCTCTGTAGTCCACACAGAACCTCATCTCTCTCTTGCCATCTTTGGTGTGAGGTTTGGGGACCAGAACCACTGGGCTAGCCCAGGGGCTCTCTGAGGGTTCAATGACACCTAATTCCAGCATTTTATGTACCTCAGCCTTTATACAGTCCCTGACGTGGTCAGGTTGTCTGTAAAGTTTGTTCTTTACAGGCAGACTGTCACCAGTGTCCACAACATGGGTACACCAGTCAGTTTGACTAGGTATCAAGGAAAACATATGTGAAAATGATTGTAGAACCTGTCTACATTCAGTCTGCTGATGGGCAGTGAGGTTGCCTCCAAGGGTCACTCCTTCAACTGAGCCATCTTCAGGGTTCTGAGACAACAGGTCTGGGAGAGGGTCACTCTCTTCCTCCTGTCCCTCATCTGTAGCCATGAGCAAGCCCATGTCTGCCCTGTCAACATATGCTTTAAGCCTGTTAACATGGAGTACCCTGTGGGGACTCCTGGGAGTTCCTAGGTCCACCAAGTAGGTGACCTCTCCCTTCTTTTCCAGGATTGTATGGGGTCCAGACCATTTGTCTTGGAGTGCTGCTGGGGCCACTGGCTCCAACACCCATACCTTCTGTCCTGGCTGATACTCAACCAAGACAGCCTTTTGGTCATGCCAAGCTTTCTGTAAGGCCTGGCTTGCCTCAAGGTTTTTAGATGCCTTCTCCATATACTCAGCCATCCTGGAGCGGAGACCAAGTACATAGTCCACTATGTCTAGCTTAGGCTTTTTGAGAGGTAACTCCCATCCTTCCTTCACCAAACACAGTGGGCCTCTCACAGGGTGCCCAAACAACAATTCAAAGGGGCTGTAGCCAACTCCTTTTTGTGGGACCTCTCTGTAAGCAAACAGAAGGCAGGGTAGAAGGATATCCCATCTTCGCCTGAGCTTTTCAGGTAATCCTTTGATCATACCCTTTAGGGTCTTGTTGAATCTCTCAACAAGCCCATTGCATTGTGGGTGATAAGGGGTGGTGAACTTGTAGTTGACACCACATTCCTTCCACATAGCTGTCAAGTATCCTGACATAAAGTTGGTACCTCTGTCAGATACTACCTCCTTAGGAAACCCCACTCTGGAGAATACTCCCAGCAGGGCCCTGGCCACAACAGGAGCTGTAGTGGTCCTAAGGGGAATTGCCTCTGGATACCTGGTGGCATGATCCACTACCACCAGTATAAATCTGTGCCCAGATGCAGTGGGAGGATCCATGGGACCCACTATGTCTATTCCCACTCTTTCAAAGGGGACCCCCACCACAGGTAGTGGTATTAGGGGGGCCTTTGTTGTGCCACCTGATTTGCCACTGGCTTGGCAGGTAACACAGGAGCGACAAAACTCCTTTGTATCTTCATTCATATGAGGCCAGTGAAAGTGAGGGACAAGCCTGTCCCAAGTCTTGTTCTGGCCTAAGTGTCCTGCTAAAGGAATGTCATGGGCCAAGGTAAGAAGGAAGCCCCTAAATTGCAGAGGTATGACCAACCTCCTGGTTGCACCAGGCTTGGGGTCTCTAGCCTCTGAATAAAGGAGCCCTTCATCCCAATACACTTTATGGGTACCTTGAGCATTCCCAGCAGCCTCAGCAGCAGCCAGCTGTCTGAGGGGTTCAAGAGAGGGACAGGATAACTGAGCCTGCCTCAAGTCAGCCCTTGAAGGTCCCCCTGTCCCCAGAAACTCAACCTGATCAGGTTCAAGCTCTTCAGGGACAGTTCCTTCAGGGTCCTCTAGATCAGCTTCCTGGGAAGGCTGATCATCACTCTGAGGCAGGGGGGAAGGCACAGCCTTGACCCTCCTGTTCTTCTTCTTGGTAGGTGCTTGGTCCATTGTTCCAGGATCCAAGACCTGAGGTTCAGTGAGGCACTTTTTGGCCTGTGACCTGGTCACAGCAAGGACATGTGATGATATACCTAACATCTCTGCATGAGTCCTGTACTCCACTTCTGACCATAGAGAACTCTCTAGGTCATTGCCCAACAAACATTCTACTGGGAGGTCTGCACTAACCACAACCCTTTTGAGGCCAGTTACCCCTCCCCATGAGAAGTTAACAACTGCCACCCTATGTGAAGTAGTGGCATTGCTGGCATTGGTCACCAGGTAGTTCTCACCTGGTATGTACTGTCCAGGGTCCACAAAGCCTGGTGTCACCATAGTGACACTGGCACATGTGTCCCTGTAGGCTTGAGCCACTTTGTCATTAATTAAAGGAGTCTGTCTGTACTTGCCCAGGTTACTGGGGCTCACAGTCAGGGACAAATCAATGTCCCCATCACAGATCAAGACTGCCTGTGTAAGGGTTCTGTCTAAGTCAGAATCTCCTTCAGTTCCCATAGTGATTCCCACTACACCCTTTGTCTGGGGACCAACACTGCTAACAGTAGTACTGGGAGCAGGTGCCTTAGGGGCAACAGTGTTGGGGGCTCCACCCTTTTTGCAATCACTAGTCCAGTGAGTTGTATTTTTACAATGATTGCACCAGGGTTTCTTCTGACCTTCTTTCTTCTTCTTGGACTGTTGGGACCCACCCTCCTTAGCAGTAGTTTGGGGCCCTGTTGAAGACTTCTGGTCTTTAGGTTTCTGATCTCCACCCTTTTGGTCTGTTTTCTTCTGATCACCCCCTTGGCCCTGGTTCTGGTTCTTTTGCTTAACCCTGGTTCTGACCCATTTGTCTGCCTTCTTTCCCAATTCTTGGGGAGAGGTCAGATCAGAGTCAACCAAGTGTTGATGCAGTTGCTGGTTTTGACAGTTATTTAAAATCTGTTCTCTCATCATCAAATTATACAATCCTGTAAAATCAGATACCTTACTTCCCAGCAACCAACCCTCCAAAGCCTTAGTGGCACATTCAATGTATTCAGACCAGTCCTGAGTCTGTGTCTTTTGGGTGTCTCTGAACATTAACCTGTACTGTTCAGTGGTTAAGCCTAACCCATCTACCAGAACACTCTTCAGGACTCTGTAGTTTCTGACATCCTCTTCTCTAACAGTGAGGAGTCTGTCTCTGCCTCTTCCTTCAAAGGAGAGCCAGAGGATTGCTGCCCACTGGTCTTCAGGAACCTGCTGTACTTTGCAGGCTCTCTCAAGAGCAGTTATCCATTTGTGGATGTCATCCCCACTTTTGTAGGGGGGCACAACCTTAGACAGGTTTCTATTATCGAAAACCCTATCTTTGTCCTTAGGGACAATGCTGCCACCAGTGGGTATAGACCCACTCTCTCTAGGTTGTCTAGCCTTGCTAAGTTTCTCTTCCATCAGGGCTACTTCTAGCTCCTGCTTCCTGATCCTCAGCTGAGCCTCTTGCATCTTGGCCTCATGTTCCCTCCTCTGAGGGGTGGTCATCCTTCTCCTGGAGTGACCTTGAGAGCCTCTAGAGCCATGGGAAGCATTGGAGTCACCTGAGCGATTCCTTTGCCTTCCCAGCCCTGTGTTAAGTCCACTGGGGAGATCCAGTGGGTTGAACCCACTGTCAGTCCCCAATAGCCTTGGTTTAGCTGGGCCAAGTTTAACACTTGGCACTGGGCTAGTTCTCCCTTCATCCTCACTACTGTCAGTATCCTTTTCACTCTCATCCTCTGTGGTAGGCATCCCATCTAAGGGGTGACTATTGGGAAGGGGTACTTCAGTGGCATCTTCAGAAGGGGGGCCTCCTGTTCCTGTCCCTAAGGGGGCTAACTGGGAAGCTTTCTTGAGTGCTCTCTGATTCTCATCATTCTGTAAGAGCTCTCTGAGCTCAGCAGAGTTTGGGTTCTTGGGCTGTTTAAGGCCTCTAAGAGTTGCCAAATGCCTGAGCTCATTCTGATTAAGGGTAGCAAAGCTGGATGGTGCCCTCTGGGGGTCACTCTCAACAGAGATGGGTACAGTGGACCCCTCTGCCCCGGCCATTGCTCTTAAGTGTGGGTGGATGTGTTGCAATCTACCTACACTTGGGTTTACCTACTAAACCTATCTAGTAGTTGTAGTCAGGGTGTGCTACTCCCTTTGCTCTACAACAACTAAGTTCAGTAGAACTTAAGTATATCTAATCTTGTTTTATATGTACCTACAGGTACCTATGTGATCTTTCAATTGGTAACCAAGAGATTACAATGGTAAAACACAGCAAGCTCAAATCCAACCGCTGCTCACCAATGTGAGAAGTTGGCCTGGTATATGATGCTCACTAGTTAAAGTGATCACCTTGTACCATGCCAAGCAACCCTTATGGTGTGGTTGTAAGTCAACCTTTTCGGACTAGCTGCCCTAGTGGTAGCGTAGGCTAAGCAGTCTTTGAGGCTAAACTCGTGAAGCGTGTTAAGCAAGCTGTTTTACCAATAGTAACCCCCTTTTATACCAATGAAAGGACACCACACAGATATATATTCAAAATATATATGTATTTATTTCTCAAAGTAACCCCTAGTCTCTTTATGAGCACAGGAGCACAAATCGTCAAACAAGATTATCACAGAATACACAGAAGTTGCACTTTATATGGATAGGCCCTGGTGGCCACTCGAACCATATACTAAAATAGTGGTATAAGTACCACGAACAGAAAAGGGAAAAGGCCTAGGGCCTCTAGAATCGCTGGGCCTACAAGGAGCTAACGTCAGTTAGTGACCAGGAGGTCCACGGGTGGCGTGTGCAGAGCAAATAGTCACACGCGTGCTCCCATAGGTTTCAATGGGTGCGTAAAAAGTACAAAGTTACTGCAAAAGGAATCTTCCGGATGACCTAGGAACTTAAGATTTGGAACACAGGCACTAGAGATGTAATACTACACTTGGGCACAGGTGTGCCAGCTTTACCTCACCCACAGGAAGCGGGTGCATAGGCCTCGAAGTGCGTCGGGTTTCTTCTATCTGTTCCGTGGGGCCTGTAGACAAAAGTGCTGCAGGCGGTCGGTCGGGAAGAGATGCAGTGGATCCAAGAGTGGATCGGAGATGTTGAAGACCTGTAAGCAGAGGGGACAGTGTTCACAGTCACTAGCCAGTGACCAGCGTGGCACCAGGTGGGTACCAGGCGATGTCGGGTGCAAACAGGAAGGAAGGTGTAGCTTGACTCTGCAGCCACGTGGTCCCTGAAGGTCGACGACGTCCAGGAGTCGAGTCACGAGCTGTCCCACGCAGGCTCTCGCTGTCGGCGGTGTCGGCGACTTGATCGAAGCAAACAAGCCTTGGCAAAAGCAATTGTTGTAGGCAAGGAGTTTAAGCTGTTGGTTCTGACCAGCAAGGTCAGAGGGATTGCTCCTTTGGAGGGGAGCAAGAGCCAGTCTGGAGCAACCAGACCAGCGGTGTTTGTCGTAGATTTCGTCGCCAAGATGGCCACTAGCCAGCGGGCCAGCAACCGGTTAGGCGCGTCGAGTGGCAAAATGCAGAAGGGCCCCACGCAGATCGTGGAGATGCTGGAGGGCTCACCTTTGGTGCAGATGCTGCTCGAGGGTTGGGCTTCTCAGGACCCAAAGCACAACTTGGAGGGAGCCTCGGTTGTTGCACTGGTCAGCTTGTCGTAGTCGTTTCAAGATGGCTGGCTCCACGTGTCTCGGTGCCTCCACGGGTCTCCTCTTTGCAGGGACTGTGGATCGGGCGGTGAGAGGTCTGGAGGTCCAGGTCTTGTCAGTCTCTGGGCTCGGGCTCCGGCGGGAGGCGGCGGCAAAGCAGACGGTGATTCGCTGGATGGTGCTTGCGTTAGCAAGGTGGTCACTCCCTGACCACAGGGGAGATTTTCTTCAGTCTTCTGTGCAGCAGAATGTCGAAGTTCCCGTCTTCTTCTTAGTTTCAAGTTGATTCCAGGATGTCTGAAGTCTTAGGACACAGCTCCTACCTTTATTCGGATTCTAGGGGCCGGACTACCTGCTAGGTCCCTCCCTATGGGTGGGACCAGGAAGGGGGGTGGTTACACCCCCAATCCTTTGTCCAGCTCGCCCCAGGCCCGGGACTGGTGTGCCCCAGGACCGGTTTGAACTGGCATATGCACCGAGGCTCCTTGTGAGCCACAGGCATGTCTGGTTTCTTTCAAGCCCTACCTGACCAATACACAAAATCCTGTCTGGGGTGGTGCATGCACCTCCCCTGGCAGGAAACCCTTTGTCCACACCTCCCAAGCTGGAAGGACTCCCAGCAGCAGGAGGGCAGACTTGTGTCTGTGGTGGCAGCATCCATTTTGTGGAGCTGAGGCTATGTCTGATTTTACCCGGGTTTCAGGTACTGTACATGTCGTGTCCCTCTAGAAGGGTGGAATGCTAACCCCGTCGCCAGAATTGGCGAGGGGTTAGTATTCCAATTCGTATGACACCTTACTCGACATGTTTTGATAAAGCCAAACCAAAGATAGCATTTAACCGCGAGGTTCATAATGCACTTAAGAGTATATGGTATGACGATATCTGGAAACAGTAGAAGGAAGTTGTTCCGACCACTGCAGACAGGCTCAGCTCATGCCAGAGCACCATCTCACATGGAACCAAGCACTCTGCCTTCAGGATTGTTAAGGCCTGCCATAGGAGTGACTTATAGGTTACCAGGTGTCCCATTTAAGGTTAGGTATAGGTATACTACACCTAAGTAAGAGGTGATTACACCAACTTACCCCAGCTGAGTGATCAGCCAGTTGTGTCAGATTGTTAGGCCAAGCCTGGGGTGGCATAATACATGCTGCAGCCCTTGGCAGGTCTTGGGTACACCAATGCCCTGGGTACCTAGTGTACACTGGTACAGGGGCTGACAGGGTGATCCACTTCCAATTGGTTATGCACCTAGGGTGCATAGTTTTAATTTAGTAGAGAGAACAGCAGGCTGGGGGTCTGATTGGCAGGCCCACAGCCTCAATATGTCAAAAACCAGTGAAGCAAAAAGCAAAAATTTGGGGTGACCATAGGATAGCAGACCCTACTCTCCTACACGCGTTCAGTGGCAAAATGCAGAAGGGCCCCACGCAGATCGTGGAGATGCTGGAGGGCTCACCTTTGGTGCAGATGCTGCTCGGGTGTTGGGCTTCTCAGATCCCAAAGCACAACTTGGAGGGAGCCTCGGTTGTTGCACTTGTCAGCTTGTCATATTCGTTCCAAGATGGCTTGCTCCACGTGTCTCGGTGCCTCCACGGGTCTCTTCTTTTCAGGGACTGTGGATCGGGCGGTGAGAGGTCTGGAGGTCCAGGTCTTGTCAGTCTCTGGGCTCGGGCTCCGGCGGGAGGCGGCGGCAAAGCAGACGTTGATTCGCTGGATGGTGCTTGCGTTAGCAAGGTGGTCACTCCCTGACCACAGGGGAGATTGGCTTCAGTCCTCTGTGCAGCAGAACGTCGAAGTTCCCATCTTCTTCTTAGTGTTAAGTTGATTCCAGGATGTCTGAAGTCTTAGGACACAGCTCCTACCTTTAAGCGGATTCTAGGGGCCGGACTACCTGCTAGGTCCCTCCCTATGGGTGGGACCAGGAAGGGGGGTGGTTACACCCCCAATCCTTTGTCCAGCTCGCCCCAGGCCCGGGACTGGTGTGCCCCAGGACCGGTTTGAACTGGCATATGCACCGAGGCTCCTTGTGAGCCACAGGCATGTCTGGTTTCTTTCAAGCCCTACCTGACCAATACACAAAATCCTGTCTGGGGTGGTGCACGCACCTCCCCTGGCAGGAAACCCTTTGTCCACACCTCCCAAGCTGGAAGGACTCCCAGCAGCAGGAGGGCAGACTTGTGTCTGTGGTGGCAGCATCCATTTTGTGGAGCTGAGGCTATGTCTGATTTTACCCGGGTTTCAGGTACTGTACATGTCGTGTCCCTCTAGAAGGGTGGAATGCTAACCCCGTCACCAGAATTGGCGAGGGGTTAGTATTCCAATTCGTATGACACCTTACTCGACATGTTTTGATAAAGCCAAACCAAAGATAGCATTTAACCGCGAGGTTCATAATGCACTTAAGAGTATATGGTATGACGATATCTGGAAACAGTAGAAGGAAGTTGTTCCGACCACTGCAGACAGGCTCAGCTCATGCCAGAGCACCATCTCACATGGAACCAAGCACTCTGCCTTCAGGATTGTTAAGGCCTGCCATAGGAGTGACTTATAGGTTACCAGGTGTCCCATTTAAGGTTAGGTATAGGTATACTACACCTTAGTAAGAGGTGATTACACCAACTTACCCCAGCTGAGTGATCAGCCAGTTGTGTCAAATTGTTAGGCCAAGCCTGGGGTGGCATAATACATGCTTCAGCCCTTGGCAGGCCTTGGGTACACCAATGCCCTGGGTACCTAGTGTACACTGGTACAGGGGCTGACAGGGTGATCCACTTCCAATTGGTTATGCACCTAGGGTGCATAGTTTTAATTTAGTAGAGAGAACAGCAGGCTGGGGGTCTGATTGGCAGGCCCACAGCCTCAATATGTTAAAAACCAGTGAAGCAAAAAGCAAAAATTTGGGGTGACCATAGGATAGCAGACCCTACTCTCCTACACTGACTGACAGACACTGACTGACTGACTGACCGACTGACAGACACTGACTGACTGACAGACGGATACTGACAGACAGACACAGACAGATACTGACAGTCAGACACTGACTGACTGACTGACAGACACTGACTGACAGACACTGACAGCCACTGACTACTGACTTACAGACACTGACTGACTGACTGACTGACTGACAGACACTGACTGACTGACTGACTGACACTGAATGACACTGACTGACACTGACACTGACTGACACTGACACTGACTGACACTGACTGACACCGACACTGAAATTGACTGACACTGACTGACACTGACTTACACTGACACTGACTGACACCGACACTGACTGACACTGACTGACACTGACTGACACAGCCACTGACACTGACTGACAGACACTGACTGACTGACACTGACTGACTGACAGACACTGACTGACTGATTGACACAGACTGACTGACACTGACTGACACTGACTGACTGACTGACAGACACTGACTGACTGACTGACAGACACTGACACTGACTGACACTGACACTGACTAACACTGACTGACACTGACTGACACTGACACCGATACTGACTGACACTGATGCTGACTGACACCGACACTGACTGACACCGACACTAACAGACACTGACACTGACAGACACTAACACTGACTGACACTGACTGACACTGACACTGACACTGACTGACACTGACTGACAGACACTGACTGACACTGACTGACAGACACTGACTAACACTGACTTACTTACTGACATTGACTGATTGACTGACAGACACTGACTGACACTGACACTGACTGACACTGACACTGACTGATGCTGACTGACACTGACTAACACTGACACTGACTGACACTGACACTGACTGACACTGACTGACACTGACACTGACTGACACTGACTGACAGACACTGACTGATACTGACTGACAGACACTGACTGACACTGACACTAACTGACATTGACTGACACTGACTGACACTCACTGACACTGACACTGACTGACACTGACTGTCACCGACACTGACTGACACTGACACTGACTGACACTGACTGACAGACACTGACTGACTGACAGACACTGACTGTCTGACAGACAGACACTGACAGACAGGCACTGACTGACTGACTGACAGACACTGACTACCTGACTGACAGACACTGACTGACTGACAGACACTGACACTGACTGACACTGACTGACACTGACACTGACTGACACTGACACTGACTGACACTGCCACTGACTGACATTGACTGACACTGACTGACACTCACTGACACTGACACTGATACCGACTGACACTGACTGACACCGACACGGACTGACACCAACACTGACAGACACTGACACTGACTGACACTGACACTGACTGACACTGACACTGACTGACAGACACTGACTGACTGACTGTCAGACAGACACTGACTGACTGACTGTCAGACAGACACTGACTGACTGACTGACTGACTGACTGACAGACAGACACTGATAGACAGACACTGACTGACTGACAGACACTGACTGGCTGACTGACAGACACTGACTGACTGACAGACACTGACTGACACTGACTGACAGACACTGACTGACTGACTGACAGGCAGACACTGACTGACTGACTGACTGACAGACACTGACTGACTGACAGACAGATACTGACAGACAGACACAGACAAATATTGACAGACAGACACTGACTGACTGACAGACACTGACTGACTGACTGATAGACACTGACTGACAGACACTGACAGACACTGACTACTGACTGACAGACACTGACTGACTGACTGACAGACACTGACTGACTGACATTGACACTGACTGACACTGAATGACACTGACTGACACTGACACAGACTGACACCGACACTGACACTGACTGACACTGACTGACACTGACTTACACTGACACTGACTGACACTGACACTGACTGACACTGACTGACACTGACAGACACTGACTGACACAGACACTGACTGACACTGACTGACAGACACTGATTGACACTCACTGACTGACAGACACAGACTGACTGACTGACAGACACTGACTGACTGACACTGACTGACACTGACACCGATACTGACTGACACTGATGCTGACTGACACCGACACTGACTGACACCGACACTGACAGACACTGACACTGACAGACACTGACACTGACAGATACTGAAACTGACTGACACTGACTGACGCTTACTGACTGACAGACACTGACTGACTGACAGACACTGACTGACTGACAGACACTGACTGACAGACACTGACAGACACTGACTACTGACTGACAGACACTGACTGACTGACTGACAGACACTGACTGACTGACACTGACTGACACTGAATGACACTGACTGACACTGACACTGACTGACACCGACACTGACACTGACTGACACTGACTGACACTGACTTACACTGACACTGACTGACACTGACACTGACTTACACTGACTGACACTGACAGACACTGACTGACACAGACACTGACTGACACTGACTGACAGACACTGATTGACACTCACTGACTGACAGACACTGACTGACACTGACACTGACTTACACTGACTGACACTGACACTGACTGACATTGACTGACACTGACTGACACTCACTGACACTGACACTGATACTGACTGACACTGACGCTGACTGACACCGACACTGACAGACACTGACACTGACTGACACTGACACTGACTGACACTGACACTGACTGACAGACACTGACTGACTGACTGACAGACACTGACTGACTGACTGTTAGACAGACACTGACTGACTGACTGACTGACAGACAGACACTGACAGACAGACACTGACTGACTGACAGACACTGACTGGCTGACTGACAGACACTGACTGACTGACAGACACTGACTGACACTGACTGACAGACACTGACTGACTGACTGACAGACACTGACTGACTGACTGACCGACTGACAGACACTGACTGACTGACAGACAGATACTGACAGACAGACACAGACAGATACTGACAGTCAGACACTGACTGACTGACTGACAGACACTGACTGACAGACACTGACAGACACTGACTACTGACTTACAGACACTGACTGACTGACTGACTGACAGACACTGACTGACTGACTGACTGACTGACACTGAATGACACTGACTGACACTGACACTGACTGACACTGACACTGACTGACACTGACTGACACCGACACTGAAATTGACTGACACTGACTGACACTGACTTACACTGACACTGACTGACACCGACACTGACTGACACCGACACTGACTGACACTGACTGACACTGACTGACACAGCCACTGACACTGACTGACACTGACTGACAGACACTGACTGACTGACACTGACTGACTGACAGACACTGACTGACTGATTGACACAGACTGACTGACACTGACTGACACTGACTGACTGACTGACAGACACTGACTGACTGACTGACAGACACTGACACTGACTGACACTGACACTGACTAACACTGACTGACACTGACTGACACTGACACCGATACTGACTGACACTGATGCTGACTGACACCAACACTGACTGACACCGACACTAACAGACACTGACACTGACAGACACTAACACTGACTGACACTGACTGACACTGACACTGACGCTGACTGACACTGACTGACAGACACTGACTGACACTGACTGACAGACACTGACTAACACTGACTTACTTACTGACATTGACTGATTGACTGACAGACACTGACTGACACTGACACTGACTGACACTGACACTGACACTGACTGATGCTGACTGACACTGACTAACACTGACACTGACTGACACTGACACTGACTGACACTGACACTGACTGACACTGACTGACAGACACTGACTGATACTGACTGACAGACACTGACTGACACTGACACTAACTGACATTGACTGACACTGACTGACACTCACTGACACTGACACTGACTGACACTGACTGTCACCGACACTGACTGACACTGACACTGACTGACACTGACTGACAGACACTGACTGACTGACAGACACTGACTGTCTGACAGACAGACACTGACAGACAGGCACTGACTGACTGACTGACAGACACTGACTAACTGACTGACAGACACTGACTGACTGACAGACACTGACACTGACTGACACTGACTGACACTGACACTGACTGACACTGACACTGACTGACACTGCCACTGACTGACATTGACTGACACTGACTGACACTCACTGACACTGACACTGATACTGACTGACACTGACTGACACCGACACGGACTGACACCAACACTGACAGACACTGACACTGACTGACACTGACACTGACTGACACTGACACTGACTGACAGACACTGACTGACTGACTGTCAGACAGACACTGACTGACTGACTGTCAGACAGACACTGACTGACTGACTGACTGACTGACTGACAGACAGACACTGATAGACAGACACTGACTGACTGACAGACACTGACTGGCTGACTGACAGACACTGACTGACTGACAGACACTGACTGACACTGACTGACAGACACTGACTGACTGACTGACAGGCAGACACTGACTGACTGACTGACTGACAGACACTGACTGACTGACAGACAGATACTGACAGACAGACACAGACAAATATTGACAGACAGACACTGACTGACTGACAGACACTGACTGACTGACTGACAGACACTGACTGACAGACACTGACAGACACTGACTACTGACTGACAGACACTGACTGACTGACTGACAGACACTGACTGACTGACACTGACACTGACTGACACTGAATGACACTGACTGACACTGACACTGACTGACACCGACACTGACACTGACTGACACTGACTGACACTGACTTACACTGACACTGACTGACACTGACACTGACTGACACTGACTGACACTGACAGACACTGACTGACACAGACACTGACTGACACTGACTGACAGACACTGATTGACACTCACTGACTGACAGACACAGACTGACTGACTGACAGACACTGACTGACTGACACTGACTGACACTGACACCGATACTGACTGACACTGATGCTGACTGACACCGACACTGACTGACACCGACACTGACAGACACCGACACTGACAGACACTGACACTGACAGATACTGAAACTGACTGACACTGACTGACGCTTACTGACTGACAGACACTGACTGACTGACAGACACTGACTGACTGACTGACAGACACTGACTGACAGACACTGACAGACACTGACTACTGACTGACAGACACTGACTGACTGACTGACAGACACTGACTGACTGACACTGACACTGACTGACACTGAATGACACTGACTGACACTGACACTGACTGACACCGACACTGACACTGACTGACACTGACTGACACTGACTTACACTGACACTGACTGACACTGACACTGACTGACACTGACTGACACTGACAGACACTGACTGACACAGACACTGACTGACACTGACTGACAGACACTGATTGACACTCACTGACTGACAGACACTGACTGACACTGACACTGACTTACACTGACTGACACTGACACTGACTGACATTGACTGACACTGACTGACACTCACTGACACTGACACTGATACTGACTGACACTGACGCTGACTGACACCGACACTGACAGACACTGACTGACACTGACACTGACTGACAGACACTGACTGACTGACTGACAGACACTGACTGACTGACTGTTAGACAGACACTGACTGACTGACTGACTGACAGACAGACACTGACAGACAGACACTGACTGACTGACAGACACTGACTGGCTGACTGACAGACACTGACTGACTGACAGACACTGACTGACACTGACTGACAGACACTGACTGACTGACTGACAGACACTGACTGACTGACTGACTGACCGACTGACAGACACTGACTGACTGACAGACAGATACTGACAGACAGACACAGACAGATACTGACAGTCAGACACTGACTGACTGACTGACAGACACTGACTGACAGACACTGACAGACACTGACTACTGACTTACAGACACTGACTGACTGACTGACACTGAATGACATTGACTGACACTGACACTGACTGACACTGACACTGACTGACACTGACTGACACCGACACTGAAATTGACTGACACTGACTGACACTGACTTACACTGACACTGACTGACACCGACACTGACTGACACCGACACTGACTGACACTGACTGACACTGACTGACACAGCCACTGACACTGACTGACACTGACTGACAGACACTGACTGACTGACACTGACTGACTCACAGACACTGACTGACTGATTGACACAGACTGACTGACACTGACTGACACTGACTGACTGGCTGACAGACACTGACTGACTGACTGACAGACACTGACACTGACTGACACTGACACTGACTAACACTGACTGACACTGACTGACACTGACACCGATACTGACTGACACTGATGCTGACTGACACCGACACTGACTGACACCGACACTAACAGACACTGACACTGACAGACACTAACACTGACTGACACTGACTGACACTGACACTGACGCTGACTGACACTGACTGACAGACACTGACTGACACTGACTGACAGACACTGACTAACACTGACTTACTTACTGACATTGACTGATTGACTGACAGACACTGACTGACACTGACACTGACTGACACTGACACTGACTGATGCTGACTGACACTGACTAACACTGACACTGACTGACACTGACACTGACTGACACTGACTGACACTGACACTGACTGACACTGACTGACAGACACTGACTGATACTGACTGACAGACACTGACTGACACTGACACTAACTGACATTGACTGACACTGACTGACACTCACTGACACTGACACTGACTGACACTGACTGTCACCTACACTGACTGACACTGACACTGACTGACACTGACTGACAGACACTGACTGACTGACAGACACTGACTGTCTGACAGACAGACACTGACAGACAGGCACTGACTGACTGACTGACAGACACTGACTAACTGACTGACAGACACTGACTGACTGACAGACACTGACACTGACTGACACTGACTGACACTGACTGACACTAACACTGACTGACACTGCCACTGACTGACATTGACTGACACTGACTGACACTCACTGACACTGACACTGATACTGACTGACACTGACTGACACCGACACGGACTGACACCAACACTGACAGACACTGACACTGACTGACACTGACACTGACTGACACTGACACTGACTGACAGACACTGACTGACTGACTGTCAGACAGACACTGACTGACTGACTGTCAGACAGACACTGACTGACTGACTGACTGACTGACTGACTGACAGACAGACACTGATAGACAGACACTGACTGACTGACAGACACTGACTGGCTGACTGACAGACACTGACTGACTGACAGACACTGACTGTGTGAGAAGTTGGCCTGGTATATGATGCTCACTAGTTAAAGTGATCACCTTGTACCATGCCAAGCAACCCTTATGGTGTGGTTGTAAGTCAACCTTTTCGGACTAGCTGCCCTAGTGGTAGCGTAGGCTAAGCAGTCTTTGAGGCTAAACTCGTGAAGCGTGTTAAGCCAGCTGTTTTACCAAATGTAACCCCCTTTGATACCAATGAAAGGACACCACACAGATATATATTCAAAATATATATGTATTTATTTCTCAAAGTAACCCCTAGTCTCTTTATGAGCACAGGAGCACAAATCGTCAAACAAGATTACAGTAGAATACACAGAAGTTGCACTTTATATGGATAGGCCCTGGTGGCCGCTCAAACCATATACTAAAATAGTGGTATAAGTACCACGAACAGAAAAGGGAAAAGGCCTAGGGCCTCTAGAATCGCTGGGCCTACAAGGAGCTAACGTCAGTTAGTGACCAGGAGGTCCACGGGTGGCGTGTGCAGAGCAAATAGTCACACGCGTGCTCCCATAGGTTTCAATGGGTGCGTAAAAAGTACAAAGTTACTGCAAAGAGGATCTTCCGGATGGACTAGGAACTCAAGATTTGGAACACAGGCACTAGAGATGTAATACTACACTTGGGCACAGGTGTGCCAGCTTTACCTCACCCACAGGAAGCGGGTGCATAGGCCTCGAAGTGCGTCGGGTTTCTTCTATCTGTTCCGTGGAGCCTGAAGACAAAGATGCTGCAGGCGGTCGGTCCGGGAGAGATGCAGTGGATCCAAGAGTGGATCGGAGATGTTGAAGACCTGTAAGCAGAGGGGACAGTGTTCACAGTCACTAGCCAGTGACCAGCGTGGCACCAGGTGGGTACCAGGCGATGTCGGGTGCAAACAGGAAGAAAGATGTAGCTTGTCTCTGCAGCCACGTGGTCCCTGGAGGTCGACGACGTCCAGGAGTCGGTTCACGAGCTGTCCCACGCAGGCTCTCGCTGTCGGCGGTGTTGGCGTCTTGATTGAAGCAAACAAGCCTTGGCAAAAGCAATTGTTGTAGGAGATGAAATAAGCTGATGGTTCTGACCAGCAAGGTCAGAAGGACTGCTCCTTTGGAGGGGAGCAAGGGCCAGTCTGGAGCAACCAGACCAGCGGTGTATTTTGTAGAGTTCGTCACCAAGATGGCTACTAGCCAGCGGGCCAGCAACCGGTTAGGCGCGTCGAGTGGCAAAATGCAGAAGGGCCCCACGCAGATCGTGGAGATGCTGGAGGGCTCACCTTTGGTGCAGATGCTGCTCGGGTGTTGGGCTTCTCAGATCCCAAAGCACAACTTGGAGGGAGCCTCGGTTGTTGCACTTGTCAGCTTGTCGTAGTCGTTCCAAGATGGCTGGCTCCACGTGTCTCGGCGCCTCCACGGGTCTCCTCTTTTCAGGGACTGTGGATCGGGCGGTGAGAGGTCTGGAGGTCCAGGTCTTGTCAGTCTCTGGGCTCGGGCTCCGGCGGGAGGCGGCGGCAAAGCAGACGTTGATTCGCTGGATGGTGCTTGCGTTAGCAAGGTGGTCACTCCCTGACCACAGGGGAGATTGGCTTCAGTCCTCTGTGCAGCAGAGCGTCGAAGTTCCCGTCTTCTTCTTAGTGTTAAGTTGATTCCAGGATGTCTGAAGTCTTAGGACACAGCTCCTACCTTTAAGCGGATTCTAGGGGCCGGACTACCTGCTAGGTCCCTCCCTATGGGTGGGACCAGGAAGGGGGGTGGTTACACCCCCAATCCTTTGTCCAGCTCGCCCCAGGCCCGGGACTGGTGTGCCCCAGGACCTGTTTGAACTGGCATATGCACCGAGGCTCCTTGTGAGCCACAGGCATGTCTGATTTCTTTCAAGCCCTACCTGACCAATACACAAAATCCTGTCTGGGGTGGTGCACGCACCTCCCCTGGCAGGAAACCCTTTGTCCACACCTCCCAAGCTGGAAGGACTCCCAGCAGCAGGAGGGCAGACTTGTGTCTGTGGTGGCAGCATCCATTTTGTGGAGCTGAGGCTATGTTTGATTTTACCCGGGTTTCAGGTACTGTACATGTCGTGTCCCTCTAGAAGGGTGGAATGCTAACCCCGTCGCCAGAATTGGCGAGGGGTTAGTATTCCAATTCGTATGACACCTTACTCGACATGTTTTGATAAAGCCAAACCAAAGATAGCATTTAACCGCGAGGTTCATAATGCACTTAAGAGTATATGGTATGACGATATCTGGAAACAGTAGAAGGAAGTGGTTCCGACCACTGCAGACAGGCTCAGCTCATGCCAGAGCACCATCTCACATGGAACCAAGCACTCTGCCTTCAGGATTGTTAAGGCCTGCCATAGGAGTGACTTATAGGTTACCAGGTGTCCCATTTAAGGTTAGGTATAGGTATACTACACCTTAGTAAGAGGTGATTACACCAACTTACCCCAGCTGAGTGATCAGCCAGTTGTGTCAAATTGTTAGGCCAAACCTGGGGTGGCATAATACATGCTTCAGCCCCTGGCAGGTACACCAATGCCCTGGGTACCTAGTGTACACTGGTACAGGGGCTGACAGGGTGATCCACTTCCAATTGGTTATGCACCTAGGGTGCATAGGTTTAATTTAGTAGAGAGAACAGCAGGCTGGGGGTCTGATTGGCAGGCCCACAGCCTCAATATGTCAAAAACCAGTGAAGCAAAAAGCAAAAATTTGGGGTGACCATAGGATAGCAGACCCTACTCTCCTACAGACTGACACTGACTGACAGACACTGACTGACTGACTGACTGACAGACACTGACTGACTGACAGACAGATACTGACAGACAGACACAGACAAATATTGACAGACAGACACTGACTGACTGACTGACAGACAATGACTGACTGACTGACAGACACTGACTGACAGACACTGACAGACACTGACTACTGACTGACAGACACTGACTGACTGACTGACAGACACTGACTGACTGACACTGACACTGACTGACACTGAATGACACTGACTGACACTGACACTGACTGACACCGACACTGACACTGACTGACACTGACTGACACTGACTTACACTGACACTGACTGACACTGACACTGACTGACACTGACTGACACTGACTGACACAGACACTGACTGACAGACACTGATTGACACTCACTGACTGACAGACACAGACTGACTGACTGACAGACACTGACTGACTGACACTGACTGACACTGACACCGATACTGACTGACACTGATGCTGACTGACACCGACACTGACTGACACCGACACTGACAGACACCGACACTGACAGACACTGACACTGACAGATACTGAAACTGACTGACACTGACTGACGCTTACTGACTGACAGACACTGACTGACTGACAGACACTGACTGACTGACTGACAGACACTGACTGACAGACACTGACAGACACTGACTACTGACTGACAGACACTGACTGACTGACTGACAGACACTGACTGACTGACACTGACACTGACTGACACTGAATGATACTGACTGACAATGACACTGACTGACACCGACACTGACACTGACTGACACTGACTGACACTGACTTACACTGACACTGACTGACACTGACACTGACTGACACTGACTGACACTGACAGACACTGACTGACACAGACACTGACTGACACTGACTGACAGACACTGATTGACACTCACTGACTGACAGACACAGACTGACTGACTGACAGACACTGACTGACTGACACTGACTGACTGACTGACAGACACTGACTGACTGATTGACACGGACTGACTGATACAGACTGACACTGACTGACTGACTGACAGACACTGACTGACTGGCTGACAGACAGACACTGACTGACTGACTGACAGACAGACACTGACACTGACTGACTGACAGACACTGACTGACTGACAGACAATGACAGACAGACACTGACTGACAGACACTGACTGACACTGACTGACACTGACTGACACTGACTGACAGACAGACACTTACACTGACTGACACTGACACTGACTTACAGACACTGACTGACTGTCATACACTGACTGACTGACTGACAGACAGACAGACACTGACTGACTGACTGACAGACAGACACTGACTGACTGACTGACTGACTGGCAGACACTGACTGACTGACAGACAATGACAGACAGACACTGACTGACAGACACTGACTGACTGACAGACACTGACTGACTGACATACACTGATTGACTGACAAACACTGACTGACAATGACTGACAATGACTGATAGACACTGACTGACTGACTGACAGACACTGACTGATAGACACTGACTGACTGACCTGCAGACAGACACTGACTGACTGACAGACACTGACTGACTGACAGACACTGACTGACAGACACTGACTGACTGACCTGCAGACAGTGACTGGCTGACTGAGACACTGACAGACAGACACTGACTGACTGACAGACAGACACTGACTGACAGACAGACACTGACAGACAGACACTGACTGACTGACACTGACTGAATGACTGACAGACACTGACTGACTGACTGACTGACAGACACTGACACTGACTGACACTGACTGACACTGACTGACACTGACTGACACTGACTGACCCTGACTGACAGACACTGACTGACACTGACTGACAGACACTGACTAACACTCACTTACTTACTGCCACTGACTGATTGACTGACAGACACTGACTGACACTGACTAACACTGACTGACACTGACACTGACTGACACTGACTGATGCTGACTGACACTGACACTGACTAAAACTGACACTGACTGACACTAACACTGACTGACACTGACACTGACTGACACTGACTGACATTGACACTGACTGACACTGACTGAAAGACACTGACTAACACTGACTGACAGACACTGACTGACACTCACACTGACTGACACTGACTGACACTGACTGACACTGACTGACACTGACACTGACTGACACTGACTGATGCTGACTGACACTGACACTGACTAAAACTGACACTGACTGACACTAACACTGACTGACACTGACACTGACTGACACTGACTGACATTGACACTGACTGACACTGACTGACAGACACTGACTATCACTGACTGACAGACACTGACTGACACTGACACTGACTTACACTGACTGACACTGACTGACATTGACTGACACTGACTGACACTCACTGACACTGACACTGATACTGACTGACACTGACGCTGACTGACACCGACACTGACAGACACTGACACTGACTGACACTGACACTGACTGACACTGACACTGACTGACAGACACTGACTGACTGACTGACATACACTGACTGACTGACTGTCAGACAGGCACTGACTGACTGACTGACTGACAGACAGACACTGACACTGACTGACTGACAGACACTGACTGACTGACAGACAATGACTGACAGACACTGACTGACAGACACTGACTGACACTGACTGACACAGACTGACACTGACTGACAGACAGACACTTACACTGACTGACACTGACTGACACTGACACTGACTTTCAGACACTGACTGACTGACATACACTGACTGACTGACTG
>NC_140579.1:775691158-775696158 GCF_964204655.1 Triturus cristatus | reverse complement strand
GTCCACCGGGGCCCAGGGAGTCTCTCCCCGGCCTAGCTGGAGGTCCGGAAGCTGGGCCCGGTGCTGGAGCTCCGTCCCGGGGTGCGGGAGCCCCCTGTCCCGCAAGCCAGCCGAGGGTCCGGGCGCTGGGGACCGGGTGTCCACCGGGGCCCGGGGAGGCTCTCCCTGGCCTGGCTGGGGGTCCAGGAAGCTGGGCCCGGTGCTGGAGCTCCGTCCCGGGGTGCGGGAGCCCCCTGTCCCGCAATCCAGCCGAGGGTCCGGGCGCTGGGGACAGGGTGTCCACCGGGGCGTCTCTCCCCGGCCTGGCTGGAGGTCCGGGAGCTGGGCCCGGTGCTGGAGCTCCGTCCCGGGGTGTGGGAGCCCCCTGTCCCGCAAGCCAGCCGAGGGTCCGGGCGCTGGGGTCAGGTGTCCACCGGGGCCCGGGGAGTCTCTCCCCGGGCCTGGCTGGGGGTCCGGAAGCTGGGCCCGGTGCTGGAGCTCCGTCCCGGGTTTGCGGGAGCCCCCTGTCCCGCAAGCCAGCCGAGGGTCCAGGAGCTGGGGACAGGGTGTCCATCGGGGCCCGGGGAGTCTCTCCCCGGCCTGGCTGGAGGTCTGGGAGCTGGGCCCGGTGCTGGAGCTCCGTCCCGGGGTTGCGGGAGCCCCCTGTCCCGCAAGCCAGCCGAGGGTCCGGGAGCTGGGGACAGGGTGTCCACCGGGGCCCGGGGAGTCTCTCCCCGGCCTGGCTGGAGGTCCGGGAGCTGGGCCCGGTGCTGGAGCTCCGTCCCGGGGTGCGGGAGCCCCCTGTCCCGCAATCCAGCCGAGGGTCCGGGCGCTGGGGACAGGGTGTCCACCGGGGCGTCTCTCCCCGGCCTGGCTGGAGGTCCGGGAGCTGGGCCCGGTGCTGGAGCTCCGTCCCGGTGTGCGGGAGCCCCCTGTCCCGCAAGCCAGCCAAGGGTCCGGGCGCTGGGGACAGGGTGTCCACTGGGGCCCGGGGAGTCTCACCCCGGCCTGGCTGGAGGTCCGGAAGCTGGGCCCGGTGCTGGAGCTCCGTCCCGGGGTGCGGGAGCCCCCTGTCCCGCAAGCCAGCCGAGGGTCCGGGCGCTGGGGACAGGGTGTCCACCGGGGCGTCTCTCCCCGGCCTGGCTGGAGGTCCGGGAGCTGGGCCCGGTGCTGGAGCCCCGTCCCGGTGTGCGGGAGCCCCCTGTCCCGCAAGCCAGCCGAGGGTCCGGGCGCTGGGGACAGGGTGTCCACAGGGGCCCAGGGAGTCTCTCCCCGGCCTGGCTGGAGGTCCGGAAGCTGGGCCCGGTGCTGGAGCTCCGTCCCGGGGTGCGGGAGCCCCCTGTCCCGCAAGCCAGCCGAGGGTCCGGGCGCTGGGGACAGGGTGTCCACCGGGGCCCGGGGAGGCTCTCCCTGGCCTGGCTGGGGGTCCAGGAAGCTGGGCCCGGTGCTGGAGCTCCGTCCCGGGGTGCGGGAGCCCCCTGTCCCGCAAGCCAGCCGAGGGTCCGGGCGCTGGGGACGGGGGTCCACCGGGGCCCGGGGAGGCTCTCCCCGGGCCTTGCTAGGCTCCGTGTGCCCGGAGGAGGCTCCCCGGCCTGGCTGCTTTCAGAAGCAAGGACCGGGCCCGTGAGCCAGGGTGGCTTGCTTTTTTATTCTACGCTGGCGGAACGGAATTTTCCGCCCACCCCTATACGACCGTGTGGTGCGGGAGCACTCGTCCTGCGGCCTGGTGAGGGTCCGGGTGCCCGTGACGGGGTCCATCGGGCCAAGGGAGGCTCCCCAGACCTGGCTGGGATCAGAAGCAGGGACCGGGCCAGGTGGGTGTGAGGCTGGCTAAGTCTTTTCCTTGCGGAAGTAGGAGTTTGGTTAGGGCTGGGCGGAATTTGCGGAATGCCTCTTCGCGGAATTTTGAAAAAAAAATTGTTGAAAACTAGCGCACAACCTGAGGGACCGTGTGCCCGGGACTGGGGTCCCTCGTGCTTGGCAGGTTCCCCTATCTCCCCGGCCTGGCTGCGTTGAGAAGCAGGGACCGGCCCCAGGCCTCCTGATGTTTGGTCAGGGCCTGGGATCCCACGTCCTGCGGCCTGCCAAGTGTCCATCTGCCCGGGACAAGGGACCCTGGTGCAGAGCCCTGGAGCCCTACAAGGGCAGGCAGGAGCCCTACCGCTATGGCTCGGTGTGGGCAGCTGGGAGTCCTTTCGGTCCCGGCCATCTGGTCGCACCTTTCCCTCGGCCATCTGGTCGCGCGCAATGCTTTCCAATAGGGCGACCAGGTGGCCGGGCCAGCCTGGAAGTCCCGATGAGGGTCCATCCGCCTCGCGGATCCCAGCCAGGGCTCCAGGAGGCCGGGCGCATCCGCGCCTAGGGTCCCCTCCGTCACTCGGAGCGCGAGGGTTACAAGAAAGGTGGGTAGCCTTCCTCCGGATTAGTAGGGGCAGGGTATGCCGGGACACCCCTCCCGGGGATTGCGGTTCTCAGGCGGGGACCAGATGGGCCAAGCCCGGACGTCACTTCCCCGGGGCGTCGGGTGCTTCCTCCTCCAGCCCGCGGCGAGGCAAAGTGCCCAGGACGGGCTCCATGGGTCCCCCGGGCGTCCACCGAGGCCTGCAGCCCCAAAGCCCTGCAGCCCTGGAGCCCTTCAGCCCGGAGCCCTGGAGCCCTGCAGGCTCAGGGCCCTGCAGGCCCGGAGCCCTGCAGGCCCGGAGCCCTGCAGCCCCGGAGCCCTGCAGGCCCGGAGCCCTGCAGGCCCGGTGCCCTGCAGGCGGCCCGGAGACCTGCAGCCCCGGAGCCCTGCAGGCCCGGAGCCCTGCAGCCCCGGAGCCCTGCAGCCACCGAGGCCTGCAGCCCCAAAGCCCTGCAGCCCTGCAGCCCTGCAGCCCTTCAGCCCGGAGCCCTGGAGCCCTGCAGGCCCGGAGCCCTGCAGCCCCGGAGCCCTGCAGGCCCGGAGCCCTGCAGGCCCGGAGCCCTGCAGGCCCAGAGCCCTGCAGCCCTGGAGCCCTGCAGCCCCGGAGCCCAGCAGCCACGGAGCCCTGCGTGGGCAGGCGGGAACCCTAGCGCGAAGGCTCGGGGTTGGACAGATGGGAGTCCTGTCAGTCCCGTCCATCTGGTTGCACCTCTCCCCTCGGCCATCTGGTCGCGCGCAATGCTTTCCAATAGGGCGACCAGATGGCCGGGCCAGCCTGGAAGTCCCGATGAGGGTCCATCCGCCTCGCGGATCCCAGCCAGGGCTCCAGGAGGCCGGGCGCATCCGCGCCTAGGGTCCCCTCCGTCACTCGGAGCGCGAGGGTTACAAGAAAGGTGGATAGCCTTCCTCCGGATTAGTAGGGGCAGGGTATGCCGGGACACCCCTCCTGGGGATTGCGGTTCTCAGGCGGGGACCAGATGGGCCAAGCCCGGACGTCACTTCCCCGGGGCGTCGGGTGCTTCCTCCTCCAGCCCGCGGCGAGGCAAAGTGCCCAGGACGGGCTCCATGGGTCCCCCGGGCGTCCCCCGAGGCCTGCAGCCCCAAAGCCCTGCAGCCCTGGAGCACTTCAGCCCTTCAGCCCGGAGCCCTGGAGCCCTGCAGGACCAGATCCCTGCAGCCCTGGAGCCCTGCAGCCCCTGAGCCCTGCAGCCACGGAGCCCTGCGTGGGCAGGCAGGAACCCTAGCGCGAAGGCTCGGGGTTGGACAGATGGGAGTTCTTTCAGTCCCGTCCATCTGGTTGCACCTCTCCCCTCGGCCATCTGGTCACGCGCAATGCTTCCCAATGGGGCGACCAGATGGCCGGGCCGGCCTGGAAGTCCCGATGAGGGTCTATTTGCCTCCCGGATCCCAGCCAGGGCTCCAGGAGGCCGGGCGCGTCCGGGCCTAGGGTCCCCTCCGTCACTCGGAGCGCGTGGGTTACAAGAAAGGGGGGTAGCCTTCCTCCGGATTAGTATGGGCAGGGTATGCCGGAAGACCCCTCCGGGGCTGGCGGTTCTTTGCCGGGGACCAGATGGGCTACGCCCGGGCAACATCCTCCCAGGCTTCACTCCTCCGGCCCGCGGCGTGGCAAAGTGCCCAGGGTCGGGCTCCACGGGTCCCGGGCAGTCCTACCCCCGGGGCGCCCGGGCCCGAGAGCTCCGTCGGTGTTCCCCGTGCCCGAGTCCCAGCCGCTGTCCCCCAGCCCCCGGGAAGCAGAGAGCCCACCGAGCCCATGGTTAAGGCGGGAGCCCTACCGCTATGTAGCCTTCCTCCGGATTACTAGGGACAGGGTAATCTGGGACCCCTCTCGGTCCTCAGCTGGCAGCAGGACGGGCCCGGATGCTGCCCTGGTCCTGTCCCGGGGACTGCCGCGTGGCAGGGTGCCCTGGACAAGGGGTCCGGATGGTCCGGGGATGCTTCCCCTGCGCCTGCGGGCCTGGGAGCCCCGGCTGGCTCCAGGGGCCCAGCCGGGCCCCGGGCCCCGTACCCCGGCCTGCGGCACTGCCAAATGCCTGGGACGGGGTTCCGTTGTGTCTGGGGAGCCTCCCCAGTCATGTCTGGGTTCATTGGCCCCTGGGGGCCCTGGGAAGGGTGGCCTCCCCAGAGGGCCCGGGGAGGCTTCCCCTGCGGGCCTGCGAGCCCTGGCTGGGTCCAGGGGCCTGGCCGGGCCCCGGGTCGGGGTCTCTGGCCCCGGGCCCCGTCCCCCAGCTTGCGGCACTGCCAAAGGCCTGGGACGGGGTTCCGTTGTGTCTGGGGAGCCTCCCCAGGCCTGTCTGGGTTCATTGGCCCCTGGGGGCCCCGGGGAGGGCGGCCTCCCTGCCCCAGGCTCCGTCTGGGGTCCTGCCACGTGGCAGGGTGCCCGGGGCGGGCTCCGGAGGGCCCGGAGAGGCTTCCCCTGTGCCTGCGGGCCTGGGAGCCCTGGCTGGGTCCAGGGGCCCGGCCGGGCCCCGGTTCGGGGTCTACGGCCCTGGGCCCCGTCCCCCGGCCTGCGGCACTGCCAAAGGCCTGGGACGGGGTTCCGTTGTGTCCGGGGAGCCTCCCCAGGCCTGTCTGGGTTCATTGGCCCCTGGGGGCCCCGGGG
>NC_140579.1:775673658-775681158 GCF_964204655.1 Triturus cristatus | reverse complement strand
AAGCTGGGCCCGGTGCTGGAGCTCCGTCCCAGGGTGCGGCTCCGTCCCGGGGTGCGGGAGCCCCCTGTCCCGCAAGCCAGCCGAGGGTCCGGGAGCTGGGGACAGGGTGTCCACCGGGGCTCAGGGAGTCTCTCCCCGGCCTGGCTGGGGGTCCGGAAGCTGGGCCCGGTGCTGGAGCTCCGTCCCGGGGTGCGGGAGCCCCCTGTCGCGCAAGCCAGCCGAGGGTCTGGGAGCTGGGGACAGGGTGTCCACCGGGGCGGCTCTCCCTGGCCTGGCTGGAGGTCCGGGAGCTGGGCCAGGTGCTGGAGCTCCGTCCCGGGGTGTGGGAGCCCCCTGTCCCGCAAGCCAGCCGAGGGTCCGGGCGCTGGGGTCGGGTGTCCAACGGGGCCCGGGGAGTCTCTCCCCGGGCCTGGCTGGGGGTCCGGAAGCTGGGCCCGGTGCTGGAGCTCTGTCCCGGGGTTGCAGGAGCCCCCTGTCCCGCAAGCCAGCTGAGGGTCCGGGAGCTGGGGACAGGGTGTCCACCGGGGCCCGGGGAGTCTCTCCCCGGCCTGGCTGGAGGTCCGGGAGCTGGGCCCGGTGCTGGAGCTCCGTCCCAGGGTGCGGCTCCGTCCCGGGGTGCGGGAGCCCCCTGTCCCGCAAGCCAGCCGAGGGTCTGGGAGCTGGGGACAGGGTGTCCACCGGGGCGGCTCTCCCCGGCCTGGCTGGAGGTCCGGGAGCTGGGCCAGGTGCTGGAGCTCCGTCCCGGGGTGTGGGAGCCCCCTGTCCCGCAAGCCAGCCGAGGGTCCGGGCGCTGGGGTCGGGTGTCCAACGGGGCCCGGGGAGTCTCTCCCCGGGCCTGGCTGGGGGTCCGGAAGATGGGCCCGGTGCTGGAGCTCCGTCCCGGGGTTGCAGGAGCCCCCTGTCCTGCAAGCCAGCCGAGGGTCTGGGAGCTGGGGACAGGGTGTCCACCGGGGCCCGGGGAGTCTCTCCCCGGCCTGGCTGGAGGTCCGGGAGCTGGGCCCGGTGCTGGAGCTCTGTCCCGGGGTGCGGGAGCCCCCTGTCCCGCAAGCCAGCCGAGGGTCCGGGCGCTGGGGTCGGGTGTCCACCGGGGCCCGGGGAGTTTCTCCCCGGGCCTGGCTGGGGATCCGGAAGCTGGGCCCGGTGCTGGAGCTCCGTCCCGGGGTTGCGGGAGCCCCCTGTCCCGCAAGCCAGCCGAGGGTCCGGGAGATGGGGACAGGGTGTCCACCGGGGCCCGGGGAGCCTCTCCCCGGCCTGGCTGGAGGTCCGGGAGCTGGCCCGGTGCTGGAGCTCCGTCCTGGGGTGCGGGAGCCCCCTGTCTCGCAAGCCAGCTGAGGGTCCGGGCGCTGGGGACAGGGTGTCCACCGGGGCGTCTCTCCCCGGCCTGGCTGGAGGTCCGGGAGCTGGGCCCGGTGCTGGAGCTCCGTCCCGGGGTGCGGGAGCCCCCTGTCCCGCAAGCCAGCCGAGGGTCCGGGCGCTGGGGACAGGGTGTCCACCGGGGCCCGGGGAGTCTCTCCCCGGCCTGGCTGGAGGTCCGGAAGCTGGGCCCGGTGCTGGAGCTCCGTCCCGGGGTGCGGGAGCCCCCTGTCCCGCAAGCCAGATGAGGGTCCGGGCGCTGGTGACAGGGTGTCCACCGGGGCGTCTCTCCCCGGCCTGGCTGGAGGTCCAGGAGCTGGGCCAGGTGCTGGAGCTCCGTCCCGGTGTGCGGGAGCCCCCTGTCCCGCAAGCCAGCCGAGGGTCCGGGCGCTGGGGACAGGGTGTCCACCGGGGCCCGGGGAGTCTCTCCCCGGCCTGGCTGGAGGTCCGGAAGCTGGGCCCGGTGCTGGAGCTCCGTCCCGGGGTGCGGGAGCCCCCTGTCCCGCAAGCCAGCCGAGGGTCCGGGCGCTGGAGACGGGGGTCCACCGGGGCCCGGGGAGGCTCTCCCCGGGCCTTGCTAGGCTCCGTGTGCCCGGAGGAGGCTCCCCGGCCTGGCTGCTTTCAGAAGCAAGGACCGGGCCCGTGAGCCGGGGTGGCTTGCTTTTTTATTCTACGCTGGCGGAACGGAATTTTCCGCCTACCCCTATACGACCGTGTGGTGCGGGAGCACTCGTGCTGCGGCCTGGTGAGGGTCCGGGTGCCCGTGACGGGGTCCATCGGGCCAAGGGAGGCTCCCCAGACCTGGCTGGGATCAGAAGCAGGGACCGGGCCAGGTGGGTGTGTGGCTGGCTAAGTCTTTTCCTTGCGGAAGTAGGAGTTTGGTTAGGGCTGGGCGGAATTTGCGGAATGCCTCTTCGCGGAATTTTGAAAAAAAAATTGTTGAAAACGAGCGCACAACCTGAGGGACCGTGTGCCCGGGACTGGGGTCCCTCGTGCTTGGGCAGGCTCCCCTATCTCCCCGGCCTGGCTGCGTTGAGAAGCAGGGACCGGCCCCGGGCCTCCTGATGTTTGGTCAGGGCCTGGGATCCCACGTCCTGCGGCCTGCCAAGTGTCCATCTGCCCGGGACAAGGGACCCTGGTGCAGAGCCCCGGAGCCCTGCAAGGGCAGGCAGGAGCCCTACCGCTATGGCTCGGTGTGGGCAGCTGGGAGTCCTTTCGGTCCCGGCCAACTGGTCGCACCTTTCCCTCGGCCATCTGGTCGCGCGCAATGCTTTCCAATAGGGCGACCAGATGGCCGGGCCAGCCTGGAAGTCCCGATGAGGGTCCATTCGCCTCGCGGATCCCAGCCACGGCTCCAGGAGGTTGGGCGCGTCCGCGCCTAAGGTCTCCTCCGTCACTCGGAGCGCGAGGGTTACAAGAAAGGTGGGTAGCCTTCCTCTGGATTAGTAGGGGCAGGGTATGCCGGGACACCCCTCCTGGGGATTGCGGTTCTCAGGCGGGGACCAGATGGGCCAAGCCCGGACAACACTTCCCCGGGGCGTCGGGTGCTCCCTCCTCCAGCCTGCGGCGAGGCAAAGTGCCCAGGACCGGCTCCATGGGTCCCCCGGGTGTCCACCGAGGCCTGCAGCCCCAAAGCCCTGCAGCCCTGGAGCCCTTCAGCCCGGAGCCCTGGAGCCCTGCAGGCCCAGAGCCCTGCAGGCCCGGAGCCCTGCAGGCCCGGAGCCCTGCAGCCCTGGAGCCCTTCAGCCCGGAGCCCTGGAGCCCTGCAGGCCCGGAGCCCTGCAGGCCCGGAGCCCTGCAGCCCCGGAGCCCTGCAGGCCCGGAGCCCTGCAGGCCCGGAGCCCTGCAGCACCGGAGCCCTGCAGCCACGGAGCCCTGCGTGGGCAGGCGGGAACCCTAGCGCGAAGGCTCGGGGTTGGACAGATGGGAGTCCTGTCAGTCCCGTCCATCTGGTTGCACCTCTCCCCTCGGCCATCTGGTCACGCGCAATGCTTTCCAATAGGGCGACCAGATGGCCGGGCCAGCCTGGAAGTCCCGATGAGGGTCCATCCGCCTCGTGGATCCCAGCCAGGGCTCCAGGAGGCCGGGCGCATCCGCGCCTAGGGTCCCCTCCGTCACTCGGAGCGTGAGGGTTACAAGAAAGGTGGGTAGCCTTCCTCCGGATTAGTAGGGGCAGGGTATGCCGGGACACCCCTCCTGGAGATTGCGGTGCTCAGGCGGGGACCAGATGGGCCAAGCCCGGACGTCACTTCCCCGGGGCGTCGGGTGCTTCCTCCTCCAGCCCGCGGCGAGGCAAAGTGCCCAGGACGGGCTCCATGGGTCCCCTGGGCGTCCACCGAGGCCTGCAGCCCCAAAGCCCTGCAGCCCTGGATCCCTTCAGCCCGGAGCCCTGGAGCCCTGCAGGCTCGGAGCCCTGCAGGCCCGGAGCCCTGCAGGCCCGGAGCCCTGCAGCCCCGGAGCCCTGCAAGCCCGGAGCCCTGCAGGCCCGGAGCCCTGCAGGCGGCCCGGAGCCATGCAGCCCCGGAGCCCTGCAGGCCCGGAGCCCTGCAGCCCCGGAGCCCTGCAGCCACCGAGGCCTGCAGCCCCAAAGCCCTGCAGCCCTGGAGCCCTTCAGCCCGGAGCCCTGGAGCCCTGCAGGCCCGGAGCCCTGCAGCCCCGGAGCCCTGCAGGCCCGGAGCCCTGCAGGCCCGGAGCCCTGCAGGCCCGGAGCCCTGCAGCCCCGGAGCCCTGCAGGCCCAGAGCCCTGCAGCCCTGGAGCCCTGCAGCCCCGGAGCCCTGCAGCCACGGAGCCCTGCGTGGGCAGGCGGGAACCCTAGCGCGAAGGCTCGGGGTTGGACAGATGGGAGTCCTGTCAGTCCCGTCCATCTGGTTGCACCTCTCCCCTCGGCCATCTGGTCGCGCGCAATGCTTTCCAATAGGGCGACCAGATGGCCGGGCCAGCCTGGAAGTCCCGATGAGGGTCCATCCGCCTCGCGGATCCCAGCCAGGGCTCCAGGAGGCCGGGCACATCCGCGCCTAGGGTCCCCTCCGTCACTCGGAGCGCGAGGGTTACAAGAAAGGTGGGTAGCCTTCCTCCGGATTAGTAGGGGCAGGGTATGCCGGGACACCCCTCCTGGGGATTGCGGTTCTCAGGCGGGGACCAGATGGGCCAAGCCCGGACGTCACTTCCCCGGGGCGTCGGGTGCATCCTCCTCCAGCCCGCGGCGAGGCAAAGTGCCCAGGACGGGCTCCATTGGTCCCCCGGGCGTCCCCCGAGGCCTGCAGCCCCAAAGCCCTGCAGCCCTGAAGCCCTTCAGCCCTTCAGCCCGGAGCCCTGGAGCCCTGCAGGACCAGAGCCCTGCAGCCCTGGAGCCCTAGAGCCCTGCAGCCCCTGAGCCCTGCAGCCACGGAGCCCTGCGTGGGCAGGCAGGAACCCTAGCGCGAAGGCTCGGGGTTGGACAGATGGGAGTTCTTTCAGTCCCGTCCATCTGGTTGCACCTCTCCCCTCGGCCATCTGGTCGCGCGCATTGCTTCCCAATGGGGCGACCAGATGGCCGGGCCGGCCTGGAAGTCCCGATGAGGGTCTATTTGCCTCCCGGATCCCAGCCAGGGCTCCAGGAGGCCGGGCGTGTCCGGGCCTAGGGTCCCCTCCGTCACTCGGAGCGCGTGGGTTACAAGAAAGGGGGGTAGCCTTCCTCCGGATTAGTATGGGCAGGGTATGCCGGAAGACCCCTCCGGGGCTGCCGGTTCTTTGCCGGGGACCAGATGGGCTACGCCCGGGCAACATCCTCCCAGGCTTCACTCCTCCGGCCCGCGGCGTGGCAAAGTGCCCAGGGTCGGGCTCCACGGGTCCCGGGCAGTCCTACCCCCGGGGCGCCCGGGCCCGAGAGCTCCGTCGGTGTTCCCCGTGCCCGAGTCCCAGCCGCTGTCCCCCAGCCCCCGGGAAGAAGAGAGCCCACCGAGCCCATGGTTAAGGCGGGAGCCCTACCGCTATGTAGCCTTCCTCCGGATTACTAGGGACAGGGTACTCTGGGACCCCTCTTGGTCCTCAGCCGGCAGCAGGACAGGCCCGGATGCTGCCCCGGTCCTGTCCCGGGGACTGCCGCGTGGCAGGGTGCCCTGGACAAGGGGTCCAGATGGTCCGGGGAGGCTTCCCCTGCGCCTGCGGGCCTGGGAGCCCCGGCTGGCTCCAAGGGCCCAGCCGGGCCCCGGGCCCCGTACCCCGGCCTGCGGCACTGCCAAATGCCTGGGACGGGGTTCCGTTGTGTCCGGGGAGCCTCCCCAGGCATGTCTGGGTTCATTGGCCCCTGGGGGCCCCGGGGAGGGCGGCCTCCCCGCCCCGGGCCCTGTCTGGGGTCCTGCCACGTGGCAGGGTGCCCGGGGCGGGCTCCAGAGGGCCCGGGGAGGCTTCCCCTGCGGGCCTGGGAGCCCTGGCTGGGTCCAGGGGCCCGGCCGGGCCCCGGGTCGGGGTCTCTGGCCCCGGGCCCCGTCCCCCAGCTTGCGGCACTGCCAAAGGCCTGGGACGGGGTTCCGTTGTGTCCGGGGAGCCTCCCCAGGCCTGTCTGGGTTCATTGGCCCCTGGGGGCCCCGGGGAGGGCGGCCTCCCCGCCCCGGGCTCCGTCTGGGGTCCTGCCATGTGGCAGGGTGCCCGGGGCAGGTTCCGGAGGGCCCGGGGAGGCTTCCCCTGCGCCTGCGGGCCTGGGAGCCCCGGCTGGGTCCAGGGGCCCGGCCGGGCCCCGGGTCGGGGTCTCCGGCCCTGGGCCCCGTCCCCCGGCCTGCAGCACTGCCAAAGGCCTGGGACGGGGTTCCGTTGTGTCCGGGGAGCCTCCCCAGGCCTGTCTGGGCTCATTGGCCCCTGGGGGCCCCGGGGAGGGCGGCTTCCCCGCCCCGGGCTCCGTCCCGGGTCCTGCCGCGTCAGGGTGCCCGGGACGGGGTCCGGAGGGCCCGGGGAGGCTTCCCCTGCGCCTGCTGTCCCGGGAGCCCCGGCTGGGTCCAGGGGCCCGGCCGGGCCCCAGGTCGGGGTCTCCGGCCCTGTGCCCCGCCCCCCGGCCTGCGGCACTGCCAAAGGCCTGGGACGGGGTTCCGTTGTGTCCGGGGAGCCTCCCCAGGCCTGTCTGGGCTCATTGGCCCCTGGGGGCCCCGGGGAGGGCGGCCTCCCCGCCCCGGGCTCCGTCCCGGGTCCTGCCGCGCGGCAGGGTGCCCGGGACGGGGTCCGGAGGGCCCGGGCAGGCTTCCCCTGCGCCTGCTGTCCAGGGAGCCCAGGCTGGGTCCAGGGGCCCGGCCGGGCCCCGGGTCGGGGTCTCCGGCCCCGGACCCCATCCCCCGGCCTGCGGCACTGCCAAAGGCCCGGGAAGGTGGTTCCGTTGTGTCCGGGGAGCCTCCCCAGGCATGTCTGGGCTCATTGGCCCCTGGGGGCCCCGGGGAGGGCGGCCTCCCCGCCCCGGGCTCCGTCCCGGGTCCTGCCGCGCGGCAGGGTGCCCGGGACGGGGTCCGGAGGGCCCGGGGAGGCTTCCCCTGCGCCTGCGGGCCTGGGAGCCCCAGCTGGGTCCAGGGGCCCGGCCGGGCCCCTGGTCGGGGTCTCCGGCCCTGGGCCCCGTCCCCCGGCCTGCGGCACTGCCAAAGGCCTGGGACGGGGTTCCGTTGTGTCCGGGGAATCTCCCCAGGCCTGTCTGGGCTCATTGGCCCCTGGGGGCCCCGGGGAGGGCGGCCTCCCCGCCCCGGGCTCCGTCCCGGGTCCTGCCGCGCGGCAGGGTGCCCGGGACGGGGTCTGGAGGGCCCGGGGAGGCTTCCCCTGCGCCTGCTGTCCCGGGAGCCCCGGCTGGGTCCAGTGGCCCGGCCGGGCCCCGGGTCGGGGTCTCCGGCCCTGGGCCCCGCCCCCCGGCCTGCGGCACTGCCAAAGGCCTGGGACGGGGTTCCGTTGTGTCCGGGGAGCCTCCCCAGGCCTGTCTGGGCTCATTGGCCCCTGGGGGCCCCGGGGAGGGCGGCCTCCCCGCCCCGGGCTCCGTCCCGGGTCCTGCCGCGCGGCAGGGTGCCCGGGACGGGGTCCGGAGGGCCCGGGGAGGCTTCCCCTGCGCCTGCGGGCCCGGGAGCCCCGGCTGGGTCCAGGGGCCCGGCCGGGCCCCGGGTCGGGGTCTCCGGCCCCGGACCCCGTCCCCCTACCTGCGGCAC